>NW_011888883.1:2292392-2294857 GCF_000151845.1 Pteropus vampyrus
CTAACAGAACTAAAGGGAGAAACAGACCAAAACACTATCATAGTAGGGGACTTAAATACCCCACTGTTGAATATGGACAGATCATCCAAACAGAAAATCAATAAGGAAATAACATCTTTAAATGACACTTTAGTCCAACTGGACATAATTGACACTTACAGAGCCTTCCATCCCCAAACAGCTGCTTATACATTCTTACTCTTCTCTAGTGTACATGGAACATTCTCAAGGATCAACCACATACTGGGACACAGAGATAGCCTCAACAAATATAAGAGGACTGAAATCATACCAATCATATTCTCTGATCATAATGCTTTGAAGCTGGAGATCAACTGTATAAAGAAAGCAGGAAGAATCACAAATACATGGAGATTAAACAACATGCTACTAAAGAATAACTGGGTCAGAGAAGAAATAAAAAAGAGAGATCAAAAGATACATAGAAACGAATGATAATGATAGTACAACATATTAAAACTTTGGAGACATGACAAAAGCAGTAATAAGAGGAAAGTTCATATCATTGCAGGTCTATCTCAAAAAACAAGAACAAGCCCAAATAAACAACCTAACACTTCATCTTAAAAAACTAGAAAAAGAACAAATGAAGCCTAAAATCAGCAGAAGGAAAGAAATAATCAAAATTAGAGCAAAGTTAAATGAAATTGAAATTTAAAAAAATAGAAAAAATAAATGCAACAAAGAGCTGGTTCTTTGAGAAGGTTAATAAAATTGACAAACCCCCGGCTAGACTCACTAAAGAAAAAACAGAAAGGACAGAAGTAAACAAAATCAGAGATGAAAGAGGAGAAATTACAACAGACACTGCAGAAATACAAAGAATCATACAAGAATACTATGAAAAAGTATATAGCACCAAATTTAATAACCTAGAAGAAACAGACAAGTACTTAGAAATATACAAACAACCTTTCTAGACTGAATCAAGAAGAACTGGAAAATCTAAATAGACTGATCAGCAGTATGGAAATTGAAACAATCATCACAAACCTACCAAAAAGTAAAAGTCCAGGACCAGATAGCTTCACCAGTGAATTCTACCAAACATTCAAAAAAAATTTAATACCTCTTCTCCTCAAACTCTTCCAGAAAATCGAAGAGGAGGAAATACTTCCTAACTCATTTTATGAAGCTAATATTATCTTCATACCAAAACCTGGTAAAGATAACACAAAAAAACTACAGACCAATATCTCACATGAACATAGATGCAGAAATCCTAAATAAGATACTAGCGAACCAAATACAGCAACATATTAAAAAGATTATATACCATAATCAAGTGGGCTTCATCCCAGGGGCACGGAGATGGATCAACATATGCAAATCGATTAATGTGATACACCACATAAACAAATTAAAAAATAAGAATCATGATTATATCAATAGATGCATCCATTTATGATCAAAACACTTAACAAAATTGATATCGAAGGAAAGTACCTTAAAATAATACAGGCCGTATGCAGTAAAACCTCAGCCAATATTATACTTAATGGTGAAAAACTAAAAACCTTCCCTCTAAGATCAGGAACAAGACGAGGCTGACCACTATCACCACTGTTATTCACTATAACATTGGAGGTCCTAGCAAGTGCAATCAGGCTAGAGAAAGATATAAAAGGCATCCAAATAGGATATGGAGAAATCAAATTGTCTCTATTTTGACATGATTCTCTATCTAGAAAACCCTAAAGACTCTACAAGAACACTACTAGAAACAATAAACAAATACAGAAAAAATTCTGGATTCAAATTCAATGTTCAAAAATCCATAACATTCCTATACTCGAATAATGAAGTGTCAGAAAAAGAAGTGGAAAAAACAATTCCTTTTGCAATTACAACAAAAAGAATAAAATAGCTAGGAATAAATCTAACAAAACATATGAAAGACCTATATAATGAAAACTATAAGACTCTTAAAAAAAATTGAAGAAGCTACAAAGAAATAGAAAGATATTCCATGTTCTTGGATTGGAAGAATCAACATAGAAAAAACGACCTTATTACCTAAAGCATTATACAGATTTAATGCAATCTTCATCAAAATCTCATGGGCACTTTTTAAAGAAATAGAACGAAAAATCATCAGATTTGTATGGAAGCAAAAAAGACCCCAAATCGCCAAAGCCATTCTGAGAAAAAAGAACGAGGCCAGAGGCATCATTCTGCTTGACTTCAGGTTATAATACAAAGCAACAGCAATCAAAACGGCATGGTATTGCCAGTAAAACAGACCCACAGACCAGTGGAACAGAATCAAGAGTCCAGAAGTAAACCCATGTTTTTACAGGCAAATAATTTTTTACAAAGGAGCCAAAAATACAGTGGAGAAAGGAAAGCCTCTTCAATAAATGGTGCTAGGAAAGCTGGAAAACCACCTGCAAAAGAATGAAACTGAAGTGTTGTCTATCACCACACAAAATTAACTCAAAATG
>NW_011888883.1:2294907-2295284 GCF_000151845.1 Pteropus vampyrus
CTCTTCAATAAATGGTGCTAGGAAAGCTGGAAAACCACCTGCAAAAGAATGAAACTGAAGTGTTGTCTATCACCACACAAAATTAACTCAAAATGGGTTAAGGACCTGAATATAAGATCTGAGACAAAATGCATAGAAGAAAACATAGGATCTAAACTCCTGGACCTTGGACTTAAAGATTTTATGAATTCGACCTCAAAGACAAGGGAAGTAGAAGCAAAAATAAATGAATAGGACTGTATAAAACTAAAAAACTTCTGCACAGCAAGGGAAACTGTCAACAAGGTAAAGAGACAACCATCCGAATGGGAAAATATATTTGCAAGCAATGCCTGCAATAAGGGCCTAATATCCAAAATACACAAAGAACTTATACA
>NW_011888883.1:2295334-2297959 GCF_000151845.1 Pteropus vampyrus
AAGGTAAAGAGACAACCATCCGAATGGGAAAATATATTTGCAAGCAATGCCTGCAATAAGGGCCTAATATCCAAAATACACAAAGAACTTATACAACTCAATAAAAACAAATAACAAATAATCCAATTAAAAAATAGGCAGAGGACCTGAACAGACTCTTCTCTCAAGAAGACATACAAATGGCCGACAAACATATGAAAGGATGCCCAACATCACTATCAGGGAAATGCAAGTCAAAACCACAATGAGATACCATCTCACACCTATTAGAATAGCTGTTATCAACAGGGCAAGTAATAACAAATGTTGGAGATGATGTGGAGAAAAAGGAACCCTCATACGTTGCTGGTGGGACTGCAGATTGGTACAGCCACTATGGAAGACAGTATGGAGGTTCTTCAAAAAACTAAGAATTGATCTACCATATGATCCAGCAATCCCTCCACTGGGTATTTACCCCTAAGACTTGAAAACATATCCAAAAAGATATTTAGACACCGATGTCCATAGCAGCATTATTCACAATGGCCAGGACATGGAAGCAACCGAAGTGTCCTATGATAGATGTTTGGATAAAGAAGATGTGGTACATATATATAATAGAATATTACTCATCTATAAGAAGAGATGAAATACTGACATTTGCGACAACATGGATTGAATTTGAGATAATCATGCTAAGCAAAATAAGCCAGACATAAAAAGCTGAAAACCATATGATATCACTCATAGGTGGGATATAAAACTAAAAGCAACAAATGAACAGGACAAACAAACAGAGACTCATGGACATGGACAATAGACTAGTGGTTACCAGAGGGTGGGGGGTGGAAGAGGAGAGGGGAGGTAGACGGGGTAAAAGGGGTCAAATATGTGGCGACAGAAATCTAACTGTGGGTGGTGAACATACAATGTAAAATATATATAACTTACTGTTGAATTGTACACTGGAAACACTGGACTTCATTAACCAATGCCACCATAATTAAAAAAATAAAAAATATTTTAAAATAAATAAAGTATCTCAAAACTACATCTAGAGGTAACTAGATTGAAATAAGCTAGACGAGATCATTTGCCAAATATTACAGCATGATTTTTTTAGTTGGAATTTTTATTGAAATAGTTGTAGATTCACTTATAGTTGCGAGAAATAATATGAAAGATCCCTTGTACACTTTGCCTAGTTCCCCCCAGATTGCAGAACCGTATTGCAATATCACAGTCAGAGTATTGACATGGTACAGTCCCCTCCCATCTTGTTCAGATATCCTGGTTTTACTTGGACTCATTCATGTGTATGTGTGTGTGTGAGTGTATGAAGTTCTATACAATTGCATCACCTCTATATGTGATTCTTCCATCACAGTAAAGACACTGAACAGTTCCATCATAAAGATCTCTCCAGTTGCCCTTTTATAATCACACCATCTCTGTCCTCCTCATAATCCCTAACCCCTGGTAACCACTATTTGTGAAATAGTGTCCTTTCAAAAATGTTATATAAATGGAATTATACAGTATGTAACCTTTTGAGCTTGGCTTTTTTAACTCAGCCTAATTCCCTGAAGTTTCTTCCAAGTTGTTGCATCTATCAACAGTTCTCTGCTTAGTGTTGCTGAGTAGTACTCCATGGTATGGATAGGCTGATTTCACTTTTTGACTATTAAAATAATGCTGCCATGAACATTTGTGTATAGGTATTTCTGTAAACAAAGTTTTCATTTATCTGGGATAAATGTACAAGACTGCAATTGCTGAATCATGTAGTAATTACATGTCTAGTTTTAAAAGAAGCTGCCAAATTGTTTTCTAGAATGTCTATACCATTTTATATTCTCCCAAGCAATCTGTAGGAGATTTTGTTTCTTTGCCAGCTTTTGATGCCATCATGGTAGCCTTATTTTTAAGTCAAATTTGTGACAGTTTACTACAATTAATCAAGTAATTTTGCTAAAGAGATACATACGAGATAACTAGATTTAGAAAAGAAAACCACATCAGGTCATATAAGAAGTTGTCTCCACTCCACACACAAAAAGTCATTCACTTAACCTCTTATAGACTAACTCTACATAGCAGGTCAGTTTGAGATATTTGGCCCCTTCAGTCTCTACATAACTAACAAAAAGTACCTAGCTCTCCTTTTGTAGATTTTAGGTCCAATGTCCTTTATCAATATCAAGAAATGGGGCTGGACTTAATATGCTTCTTTCTGGACCAGTGTCTTCACTTTGTACTGGTTTAGAAATGAAATCACTGGATTAGGAGTTAGAAGGCCTATATTTGAGTGTCTGTTCTCATTATCTGTGTCAACGTAAATAAGTTAACTTCTCTAAGTTTGCTCGGCTATATAAAATGGTTGGACTAAACCAATGGCTCTCACATTCTAGCATGCAGAAGAATCACCTAGAGGATCTATTAAGGCACCAGTTGCTGGGCTCCAACCCTAGAGTTTCTGATTGAGCAGGTCTACAGCAGGGCACATGAATTCACCTAACAAATTACCAGGTGATGCCAGTGAAATAGCCTGAAAAAAAAAAAAATTCGCTTTCTGGTTGAATAAGTTATACATTTGTCCTTTTTTTTTTTTCTTAATTGATACAGATATATAATGGGCTATAA
>NW_011888883.1:2299249-2318539 GCF_000151845.1 Pteropus vampyrus
GGGGTCAAATATGTGGCGACAGAAATCTAACTGTGGGTGGTGAACATACAATGTAAAATATATATAACTTACTGTTGAATTGTACACTGGAAACACTGGACTTCATTAACCAATGCCACCATAATTAAAAAAATAAAAAATATTTTAAAATAAATAAAGTATCTCAAAACTACATCTAGAGGTAACTAGATTGAAATAAGCTAGACGAGATCATTTGCCAAATATTACAGCATGATTTTTTTAGTTGGAATTTTTATTGAAATAGTTGTAGATTCACTTATAGTTGCGAGAAATAATATGAAAGATCCCTTGTACACTTTGCCTAGTTCCCCCCAGATTGCAGAACCGTATTGCAATATCACAGTCAGAGTATTGACATGGTACAGTCCCCTCCCATCTTGTTCAGATATCCTGGTTTTACTTGGACTCATTCATGTGTATGTGTGTGTGTGAGTGTATGAAGTTCTATACAATTGCATCACCTCTATATGTGATTCTTCCATCACAGTAAAGACACTGAACAGTTCCATCATAAAGATCTCTCCAGTTGCCCTTTTATAATCACACCATCTCTGTCCTCCTCATAATCCCTAACCCCTGGTAACCACTATTTGTGAAATAGTGTCCTTTCAAAAATGTTATATAAATGGAATTATACAGTATGTAACCTTTTGAGCTTGGCTTTTTTAACTCAGCCTAATTCCCTGAAGTTTCTTCCAAGTTGTTGCATCTATCAACAGTTCTCTGCTTAGTGTTGCTGAGTAGTACTCCATGGTATGGATAGGCTGATTTCACTTTTTGACTATTAAAATAATGCTGCCATGAACATTTGTGTATAGGTATTTCTGTAAACAAAGTTTTCATTTATCTGGGATAAATGTACAAGACTGCAATTGCTGAATCATGTAGTAATTACATGTCTAGTTTTAAAAGAAGCTGCCAAATTGTTTTCTAGAATGTCTATACCATTTTATATTCTCCCAAGCAATCTGTAGGAGATTTTGTTTCTTTGCCAGCTTTTGATGCCATCATGGTAGCCTTATTTTTAAGTCAAATTTGTGACAGTTTACTACAATTAATCAAGTAATTTTGCTAAAGAGATACATACGAGATAACTAGATTTAGAAAAGAAAACCACATCAGGTCATATAAGAAGTTGTCTCCACTCCACACACAAAAAGTCATTCACTTAACCTCTTATAGACTAACTCTACATAGCAGGTCAGTTTGAGATATTTGGCCCCTTCAGTCTCTACATAACTAACAAAAAGTACCTAGCTCTCCTTTTGTAGATTTTAGGTCCAATGTCCTTTATCAATATCAAGAAATGGGGCTGGACTTAATATGCTTCTTTCTGGACCAGTGTCTTCACTTTGTACTGGTTTAGAAATGAAATCACTGGATTAGGAGTTAGAAGGCCTATATTTGAGTGTCTGTTCTCATTATCTGTGTCAACGTAAATAAGTTAACTTCTCTAAGTTTGCTCGGCTATATAAAATGGTTGGACTAAACCAATGGCTCTCACATTCTAGCATGCAGAAGAATCACCTAGAGGATCTATTAAGGCACCAGTTGCTGGGCTCCAACCCTAGAGTTTCTGATTGAGCAGGTCTACAGCAGGGCACATGAATTCACCTAACAAATTACCAGGTGATGCCAGTGAAATAGCCTGAAAAAAAAAAAAATTCGCTTTCTGGTTGAATAAGTTATACATTTGTCCTTTTTTTTTTTTCTTAATTGATACAGATATATAATGGGCTATAAGGCAGCCATTAGAAATATCACAGAAGAATATTTTCATGGGAAGATTACCACAGTATATTTTTAGGTCAATAAGAAGCTGTGTATTACAAAACAGCATCTATAGAAATTTTCAGTTATATATGGAAAACAAAAGTCTGAAAAGATATATTCAAAATGTTAATAATTGTTATCACTGAGTAATGGAGTTACAAAATTTTTATTTTTATTTTTTGTGCTTTTCTGTGTTTTCTAATTTTGTCTATAATTAATATATTAATCAGTTATTAAAACAAAAAAATATAGAAAATGATACAAATCTTGATTTCTCTAAGTTTTAATAATTGCAGTAAAGAACTTGTTGAATACCAAGCAACAGAAGTAAATCTGTTCAGGTATGAGATAAAATTGTCCAGGACCTTTTACAGAGGTATCTATAACCCTCCTTAGCCCTTTCCCTAAAAAGTGTGGTTGATCACCTTTTCTAATCTTCTTGCTTGACAGAGTTCTGCACTCATGCACTGAATAGTCCTGGCCCCAGGACTTATTGCTACTTACAGCATCTCATTGCTACTTACGTAATGTTTTCATGGCACTTTCCCACTGTTAACTAAGTAGGATCCACAGCCATAACCTCAGAAGCTTGTCCCTTCTCCATCCTTGACAGTGAGACAGAAAGTCTTTTATCTGGATGAAGCAAGTTTCTTCCTTGGTTATGTCTCTGTTAGAAAAGATATTAATATTTACAACTAAAATAGGAATTTTAAAATTATCACTAAAATAAATCTGTTTAGATGACAGGAACCACTCCTCTGCTATGGAAAGCTATTTGTTCCCCCTGTGGGTTCATGCCCCCTCCCGGAATGTCTAATTGCACTGATATTCTAAATGTATTGTCTTCTTCAACATCCATGCTTCTCAGCCTTAAGAAAGATAGATAAGAGTGAACATAGCTTCTTTGAAATAGTATTATTAAAATGGTCTTGCTACTAAATATTTCTATTGATATGTAGAAAATTAATTCTTCATTTCTGAACTCTAGTAACCATTTCTGAATAAACTTGTGATTTTCAAAACACTACTTTCACCCAGAGTTCCCTTCTGCCTAGTTCTCTCTTGCAGACATTCCATAGAAATTAGAAATTATAAGAACATTTTGATTTATGAATGGTAGAGTATTTATTGTTGTAGCATTGTTTATAGTATACATTTTAACACCCACTCATGTTGATATCATAAAATTATTTTCTTTAACAAATATGTTTTGTGCTAGAAGCAGTATATTTTTAAGTAACAACTAAAGACTATTGTCATATAAACATTTGCCCCATGGGCTTGTGATCATTAGCAAAGATACTGGATTTGCTTTCTATAACTGGGACTTTCAGTGATTGCATCAGAACTGCTTGTTCACTAGTGTTACAACAGCACCATCCAATGCCAGAATTACTTTCCATAATCCATTTATTCTAAAAGAAGTGATATGAAGCTTATGTTTAGAACTTAGTTGCTTTGTTGAAGAATAGGATCAAGACCCAGTAACTGTTGCATTTGTCCAAGTTTTCAGCCCCATCTAGAGATGAAGAAGCATCAGTCCTCCCCTTTTTCTCTCACACACACATCTCTCTTCTGATACTTCACATACTGCTGACTTTTAACCTAGATGTCCACTAGCAAACATAACTGTGCTTAGCTTAACTAGTTCCCAGGTAAATGAAAATCAATAAGCTTTTTATTTATATTTAAATTATCATAGTACATACATGGCTTAAAGAAAATACAAGGTAAAGGTTTAAATTAATTTACAGTCAGCCATTTTTTCCCCCTACTTTCTAAAGGCTCTTAGAGAATTTGTGCAGATACTCTGGAGTTGGAAGGCTACACTACTAGTCCCTTAGTCTAGTGTTTCTGTCCACAGTTAAATATATACATAATTGTCATTTTAGAGGGATAGAACCTTATTCCTCACTGTATGTTCTCACATCTTTTGTTCCATCCTTCCTGTTTGCTATTAATTCATTTAGCAAGCCAGAATCTTTTAGTGTGTGGGGGGAGCCAAGGGGAGAGTTGATATACCACTCTGTGCCATCAGGTTTTTATTGCTGCTCCTTGCCAACACAATATTCATTATAGTAATAATTACCTTTTGCAGGGTACTGCCTCAGAAATCTCATTTTCTTTCGTAACTCAAGAATAGTCTTTTTTTCTCTCAGCAGGTGTAAGGCATCATCTTAAACTTATGGCATATTATTAGAATCATCTCATTACTTGACTGTGTCCCCACTTGTGTGTTAGTTAGCACCATGAAAGTGTTCTCAGTGACTGGACAATCACTAGCATTATAGAAGGTACTTAACAATTGAATGAACTGAGTGACTGAAGCCAGCTAGTCGGCTTAGAGAGACGAATATCTTATACTATTTATCCAAATCAGACGTTGAGTCCAGGTATCATCAACATGGGCCTGATCAATGCCGAATTAATAAATTGGTAAAAATTGCTTAATCTCAGTGTTGTTTAGGATGTCAAATATGTTTAATAAATGCTTGAAAAAGTCATTTCCTTTTTATATTTATTTTACTTTCATTTTTTAATTTTATATTTATTTTTATATTCATGATATTTTTATATCTATATTATCTATTTTATTTTGTATATGAAGTTTGATCCTAGAAACTGGAGTTTATATCATAAATTATTTTCCATGCCATAACAGCATCCTATTTCAGAACTTTGAACATGAGCCGTACATGTGCATATTTAAGGCATAGTTTTATATATTTTTTTAAGTCTACAATACCCTTCAAAAGGAACATTTGTGTATGGCTATACAACTTATTCTAAAGAATTTTTTTCTAAAGTTTGGAATTATTATGAAACTCACATTTTTCCAGTATTTTACAGTTTTATCTGTCTTGTTTAACATGCCCTAAAGCAGTTACATAGCTCTTTTTTAATATGCTAATTTTATCTTGTGCAGCCTGCCTTGACAGCATATCTTTTTATTGATTGAAATTCCAAATCTGGGTTGAGGACTAGAATTTAATAATATAAATGTGTTAACTAACATAAAACAACATTAAAAAGTGTTTACCATTATACAGATATATTGAAACATTATAAACTTAACATTCGGTCCAGTATTACATCGACCTGGCCCTGTTTGTTGTGGTTTAAGAAGATTGTGTTTAGATGGTGACTCAAAACAGAGACATTATTTTTAGATGTCTTCACTTTTTCTCCCCCTTTCCACTCCCAAGTGTCCAGATTCAGGTGCACAGAAAACAGAAGGTCAAACCTAAAAGCCAACATGAAAGAGTCCTGTCTTCTCTAGTTTTTAATAATTATTTATACTTTTCTAACTATATATTCCAGTAATGTAACAATGAAGCCTGAAACTGTAGCTGAAAAGCTTTAAAACTTTACTTTTGAGAATAAAACTAAACAGATGAAATACAGAGATATTTCTAAGTGTAGTGGAACAAAATAAAATTATCCTCTCTCAAAATAAATGGCAGTTAGGGAAAGCAATTTTTCCTGTCATGGGTAAAAGCTAGGGAACAAAAAATCAGCATTTGAAATGTTAACTCAGTGTTTTAAATAAAAAGAATCTAAAATGCATGTACATTATCTATTCCCAAGGATGATTGAAGATTCTTGTTATTAAGTCCTGCAAAAAATACATAATGAACTTGGCAGGTGGAACTATAAAAACTAGAGACGAAAAAAGACATATTAGGTCAAATTTTAAAGTTTTCTTTTTTGAGGGGCTCCATTGCATTACTTAATCAGCTCAGTCTCTTATTTGTTCTCCATCTGGAGTCTATACTCATAGGCATGCAAAAGAAACGAAATCTTTGATATTTGAAGTGATAGTGAAGATTAAAAGTCCCTAAACCTCTGCAATTTTATTTCATTCATCTATAAAGTTATAGTGGGAAAAGCATGAATTAGGAATCAGTTTCTTTCTAAGCCCATCATTGACACTTCATAGTTTTTGTATCCTGAGCAAGTCACTTAATTTTTCTGAGCTTCTGTTTCTTCATTTGTAAAGCAAAATTTGAAATGCCTGTTTTATCTGAATCATGGACTCTGCTGAGGATGAAAGGCGTCAAAATAGGCTTAATATACTATGAAGTGTTTTACAAGTTTTAGGTAGGTCCATTTAAATTTCCCATTTTGCATATGAGGAAAGGCTGAGAGAGGCTAACAAGCTTGTTGTTGAAGGTCACACAACTAGTAAGTAAGAGATCTTATTCTAAAATCCAAGTCTAAATTTCAGTGTTTTTTAACATTGGCACTATTGATGTTGGGGGTGATCATTCTTTCAGGGTAGAAGGGGAGCTGTCCTGTGCATTATTGAATGTTTAGCAGCATCCCTAGCCTCTACCATGTAGGTGCCAATAGCACCCCCCAAGTTGTGACAACCAAAAATATCTCCAGACCTTGCCAAATGTCACCTGGCAGGCAGAATCACCCCAAGTTGAGAACCATTATGATTCCATTATTGAGAATCTATATGATTCCAGAGCTAAAGTTCCATTATTGAGAACCATTATTGAGAATCTATATGATTCCAGAGCTAAAGTTCTTAACCATTTTTACAGTGACATTCATCGGTGTCGTTGTGATTCTGAGTAGTTCCTGGTTGGAATACTTTATAAC
Source organism: Pteropus vampyrus (assembly GCF_000151845.1). Classification (NCBI taxonomy): domain Eukaryota; kingdom Metazoa; phylum Chordata; class Mammalia; order Chiroptera; family Pteropodidae; genus Pteropus; species Pteropus vampyrus. The sequence continues at coordinate 2,305,655 of NW_011888883.1, forward strand.
CTAGCAATTTTCAGAATTAAAAAAGAGATAACTGGGGTTTTCATCTATTATCTTTCTGTTTCTGAATGTTAGCAGTGACATTGTCGTCTTTGTAAGGTCCCTGTAAACAGAAGCTATCACTTGACAGGGAACACTCTCAACAGTGAGCCAGATGTCAGACTCAACAACCCCTAAAATCCCTTCCCCTGTAATTCTTTGATCATTTTCTAATGGCCCTGCTGGTCTCTCTTCAACAGTCCCATCTCATCTGAAATGTTTATGGGTTTCTGATATCTGTTATGTGAGAGGCCAAGGGAAGATACATCTATTTGCATAACCATTATCTCATTTAATCTTCACAATAAGCCCTTGAGGTTTGTACCAATCATCCATGTTTACATTTTGTTTCGGGATCTTAACCCTTCTTCTTTGCCTGTTCCTTCAACTTTGGTGTTCTCATTGCTGAACTTGATGTAGAAACTCAGCAGGAAGTTGATATGGAAACTCAGCAGGTGCCTTTTTTAACCAGCACTGTATGTAGAGTAACATCCTTTTGAATTACTCAACATAAAGCAGATGCTTTCTGCCCTGCGTGACTCTTTATTCCCCCTCAACAGAGTTTGTTAAATACATGCCTCCTTTGGCTGCATTTGGGAACTTAGGAACCAACTGTCCAAGAGTAGAATGTGTTTACTTCTGTTGCTCACTCTTTCCCCCTCAAAAGGCCTAGAATGACCTTCTCAACCCTCCCACACTTTCCCATTTTTATCTCTAATCTGCATCCCGCTGTCTTCCTGATATTGGCGCAGTCCTCAATTTATTACCACCTCTGAACTAAAACTTTCTAAACATTTATGACTGACTTTATTATGTTTGATTCTCTGTTATTTAAAACTATTAGGAAATTAGATGAATTTATTCTGGGCCTTATTAAATCATCTTGGTTTGAACCAAGGGTTGTATGAATTAAAATTTTTTAAAACACTGAGTTTTAAAATTAATTGCTGCTGACAAGCACAATAAACATAATTGAGTGTGATAAAAAACATTGGCATGACCTGAGAAGAGGCTGCTATAATTACCAATAGTGGGGAGGAGCTGGAATTGCCCAGGAATCTTCAGGACACAGAATTCTGCTTATAGAAGGCCCAAATGGCTGTTTGAGCCATTGGGAAAGAGAACTAGATTACTTCACAGCAATACAACTTTAGTGCCAATTAAAACTTTTATTTATTTATTTTTTTTCAAAGTGCATGTGAATCATTTTCATTACGCTCTATGTTTTCTTTTAAAAGGACTGATTGGCTCCTACTGTAAAATGGCAATGTCTGGCTGGACTAAGAGTCATTTTTCTTTTTTGGATCCGTGTGCGTTCTTATTAACCAGACTTACCTGATTCTGATTTGATGTGCATTCAGCCATTTCATCATGTTATGTAAGTAAAGCATTGTGGGTTCTTCTTCCTTTTCCAGGTGGCCTTTTTGAAGATGTAACTGTGGAGGCCGAAGCATTCCTCTCCACAGCATGGTGCTTACCGGAGGCTGGCAGTTGGCCCAGTGGGCAGTGATTACAGAGACTAAAACCAGAGCTACAGAATGAGAGCACTGCTTTGAAGTTTTGAGTTTACTTGCTTACATATATTCTCTAGGAGAAGAGTTAACTTTAAAACTTTGAAAAACCAAGGCTGTGAAGAAAGTCACAGTAGCAACTTGAAATAAGTATAGAAGTTACATCTCTATTTCCCACAGAGAGGAATATTTAAATATGTGCTGTGTCAGCACCACCTGGAAGGATATTAGCTAGTGGAGACCCATCTGTCCTGTGTGGAATGCAGTGAGGGACTTCCGTTGGTGGAATTGAATGTATATCCTAGGAAATAAACTCTCAAAGAACTCAGTTTTGTTTAAAACAAATTCTTTAAAAGAAAAGATAGAATTTTGTATACCTTATTCAGAGCAGATGTTTGTTGAATGAGTGATTGTCAAATTAAAGGGTTTCCATTTACGCAAACCTGCGTGTGTTCCTTTTGTTCTTTATTTCTTTACCAGATACTCTTGTAAATCAATCAGTATACCTCACTGGCATCTTGTTACAGAGTTGTGGTAATCCTTATGTGCCAAAACTGGTGATGAGGAAACCACTGAATGAGAACGATGGAGCTAGAGGGAACCCTACAGAGCATAGACCAGCTCCTGATTTTACAGAGAAAGTTTGAGACGCCTGTAATCACACAGTAGGAGTAAAGCTGAGACTGGAGCCAGGTAGGTCCTCCTTTCCCACTCTGCATTCAGAAGGAAGGTCTCTGGGTTTGCAGCTATATTTGCTGTCAATCAAGCCTAATGGTGTTAATCCTAGCCTACAGAGCACCAGTACCTCTGTATTCAAAAAAAATCCCTTCGTTTCCTGCCCCCTATTTTCTAACTTAACACAGGTGTCACTGGCATTGTGACTTGGTGCACACTTCATGATTTCTTGTAGTTTAACCAAGACACATGTCCTACTGTTAAGTGGCTAGTCAGGCATGAGCAACAGGGGAACAAAGGAACAGAGGCCCAGACTAGAGACCACCCAAAGACCACCCTATCGGCAGTTAAAGAATCCCTCCTGCATCTCCAGAGGCAAAGGACAGGAGGGCCATAATCTTAACTGGTTTAATCCAGCCACTGACACCTGTGTAGAAGATACTACCCTAATCTGCCCACAATCTAAGCCTCATTATACTGTCATTATAATACTATGTTTATACCTGGAAGTTCATGAATCTAATTATAGCATACTGAATTCTAACACTAGGCAAAGTGTTATACAGCAGCCAAGTGTAAATCAAAATGACCTCTCGTGTCAATCACCTAGGAATGCCTTTGGAACCACCCATCGTGACATTCCCACTTCTGGGGGGTTAGAGCTCTCTTCGCTAAAACCATGTTCCTCCTTGGACTATGGTTTGTATTTTTAAAATATGCTTTTAATAAATCTTTTCTAAAACTCATTGACCTGTGATTCTTCACTGCGTCATTGAGGAAGAACAGAGGAAAAATGCTAATTACACTTCTGCGCCATTATCCCCACCCCTGCCATTGAGGTGACACCGAAGTTCAAATCGCCCCCCAACGGTAACACTACCAGCAAGGCAGTGGTGTAGCACTCATTTCTGTACCTGGTGGACTGACATAGGAATAAAACCCATCTGTTTAATCCTGCAGAGTCATTTTATTAACCACAGTTTGAAACATTGAAGTTCTTAGTATTATGTCCGAGACTCACAGCCATAAAGGAGAATTAGTTTGGCTACACTTAAGCTACTAAGTTCCCAAACGCCATGCTGACTTTTCATACTTTAGATTTCTGTAGGGTTAGAGCAGGGTTTCTCAGCCTCAGCTCTATTTACATTTTGGGCCAATAATTATTTATTGTGAGAGACTATCCTGTGCTGTTGGTGGAAAAAATCTTTTACCCTACACCCTCCTAGGTTCAAAGGCTGTGGCTTGCAAATCAAACTTTTATAAAAGACGGTAACAGGAAAAAAAAAAAAAGTTAAATTACATATATCCACACAGGAGTTTCAAAAAGAAATAAGACTAAGAAATGGCCAGATGATTGAGGTTTATATACTATCTTAAGCAAAGGAAAAAGAGGTTTGGGCTTCTGGACTGAGAGAGACAAGTTATAAGAGAGTAAGGGGAGGAAATGTGTGGTTAATGAGGGTTGTCTTGTTATGCAGATAACAGTGTCTCCGGATGACAAGAGCTGTCTCTAGGAATAGCTCTCTCTTCCTGGTACAGAGAAATCTTTACAAATGGAAATTTCCTTTATAAAAGAGGAAATTTATACTTTATTTTTAGGCTGTTAAGGGAAGATAAAAAGCTTTTCTTGCCTCTACTGGTTCTCAATTGTCTTTAGCTTAAAATAATTCTTATACCAAAGTAACATATTTTGGGGTGACATTCTGGTCCCCTTCAGTGCATTAGAAGATGTTTAGCAACAACCCACCAAATGCCAGTAGCAACCTCCCAAGTTGTAACAACCAATAATGTCTGCAGAAATTTTCCTAATTGCAAAATCGAGCCCAGTTGAGAACACTGCTATAATAGATGTGTCTGAGAAACAAGATTTGGTGAGTGATGGGTTCAGAGAAGGCTGCCCCCCAAAATGCCTTTTTGTCATATTGATTATTTTGAATTAATTACTTAAGAAACAGCCAGTGCAAGATAGACACTCTGACTCTCCTTTCTCCCCCTGAAATAAATCTCCCCTGTGAAAGGTACTCTCTCTGTACCTTACCTAAGGAAGTAGATACATCCTTATTACCAGCGATAATGCATTCTGGGCTGAAGAGCCTGCATAAACAAACCTTATTACTTCTTTTCTAATTTACCACCCTAAACCCAACTCCTTTGTCTTGTCACTTCTTCACAAATACATTATTTCTTTGTCTAAAAGGTATAAAAGCTACCTGCTTTGGTCACGTCTTTGAGTTTCATATGTCTATGAGCTCCCATACACAAAAAATTATTTTTTTCTCTCATTAATGTCTTATGTTGTTTTAATTATTAGGCCAGCCAAAGACCTAGTAGGGGAGGAAGGAAGAGTTTTCCTTCCCTACAACGGCCTATAGTGTATATTTCCAGTGATACAGCCATTACAAGATATGAAACTTTTTCTGGGATGTGGCCACGCCTTAATATGCTATTATTTTCACAAACGAATGCTGATGAATACCTTTGTGTGTGAATATTTCTTGAGTTTAGTTTGTATTGCTCTAATGTTGGAGACTGAAATAAATTAGATGAAGCAGAGTTCAGCCTGTATATAAAATAAGATCTTCTGCTGAGATAATTTATCTCCCTCTGGAAAAGAAAGAAGTCGTTCCCGTACTAATATTTGCTTACAGTTTAGGTGGTGAAGGTGCTCATGATTCAAAAGATAACTCTACCACTTGACCCAGCTAGAATATTCTAATTTACTAACCTTGTCTCTCTAAGTAAAATCAAGTTGAGTCAAATGCAGTTAGACCCCTTCAGCTCTGTCTGGGGCCTTAGAAGGAACGAAGCCAATGAGAGCTAAGTCTACCTCTGTTCTGATGGCACAGGTGGGGCGTGCAGATGGAATGGCTGTGAGAAGCTGTGAGGGAGGGGCAGAAGTAAGAGGAGGTCACACATATGACTACAGAATGCAGCTACGGTGGGCGAAGTTGTATCTGTCATGCAACTTACAGTCTTGTCCTGGTGAAATTCCCAAGCTCAAGAGGCCTCCACTGGTTCTCTGAGGAATAAGAAAGGAGGGCCACACAGATGAGCCAGTGCCCAAAGTCAGGTGTTAACATCTGGTCACTGAGTAGTGAGGTTATATGAGGGTAACATATCTAAATCTGTGAGGATATACTTTATGGCTACAGGGAGTGGAGAAAGAAGGGAAATGGGAGGCTTTTTATCTATCTTTTTTCTCTTTGTCTAAATAAAGAGAAAATTTCTCTCTCTCTCTTTCTCTCTCTCTCTCTCTTTCTTCCTCCCTCCTCCCTCCCTCCCTCTCTCTCTCCCCACTATTGAAAATTTCTGTTGACCATCCATTTTGTCGAACCAATTTCTTAAGTTTGTTCATTTAATGTGTATTTATTGAACACCTACTATATGCCAGGCATAGTTATGGGTACTGTAGATAGAATCAGTAAAACAAAGTACCTACCCTCATGGAGGTAACATTCTCATGGGGGGACTGGGGCAGACAGAAAAGAGAAATACTGTATTTTATTATAAAGTACTATATTATATCATAAAATAATTTCTGAAAATAATAAGTACAATAAGAAAAAGCTGGGTAAAGGGAGGCATGCTATTTCAGACAGCGATGTCTAAGTTGAGCTTAAAGTGTATGTATACTTTTGATACCATATAGGAACACAATATTTCAATTCCATCAAGAGTGACTGTGGAGATACATTATTAAATGCCAACACACTGAATAGAAACCACAGCCTTACAGCATTTTCTCAAAAGTAGCTTGACTAAACAAGGATATACTAACATTAGCAAAGCTTGATTCAACTGACTACAGAAAATTCTATTAGAACCAGGTACTCAGATGTAATTGGCCTTGCACTAACCACTTTGCTAATTAAGCCCCATCAGAAGCACCTGTAGTAAAAAGTGCTGACAAGATTAAATGGTTTACAAGATAAATAAAGCCAGCTTAGTTGTTGTCCCTGGAACATTTGTTTTTGTTCTCAGAGAATAACAAAGATTAATTGGGACCCACTTTTCATTGTAATTCAGGAATGCCTGGTACATCTTAGTCTGTAGTTAGAAAAGCATTAACATTTATTTTACACATCAGAGGGCTGGTTCTCACTAATTGCTTATCTAAGATCATTCTTAAATAATCTTAAATACTCAAGAGCATTCAGTGTAACTTAATATAACAATTTCTGTTTACCTCTTGAGAGATACTTCAAGCTTTCATCTACTCAACCAGAGCTCACCATCATTCCTTAATCTGGGAGAAAAAAGTGGGAGGGAGTCACTTGGAAATAAGTTCTTTTAAGAGGTAAGTTCTCTAGTTTTAAAAATGACAGAAAAATACTTGCTGAAGACATACTTAAAAGTATGCAAACTGTACTACTATTCTTTTAAAAATATGGCTCCATTTTTTTTTTCAGGAATAGACTAAACAAATTTGTTTTTAATCTTGTTATAGAATTAAGAAGCCTATTTCCAAGTCACCCCATTTATTCTAGGGCCCTTTGGGTACAAGGTGCAATAAGCGAGTGCAGGATTTGTGCCCTAGTTCTGCCTCTTTGTAGACCCAACTGTAACCTGCCACAGCCTTTCTGGTCAGAATGGGGACACTGACAAGACAACTGCATTTTCATTATTCATCTTTTTCCCCTACTCTCCACAGCCTGATTAGTTTCTTTCTATTAATCTTTTAAATATTTTTATTTGATCTCTTTTAACATTTCATGGATTAAAACTTTTTCCTCATATTACTTGTTTTGGAGGGAAAAAAATGAGGATTTTTATTGCCATATTTGCTTATACACACTCTATTGTATATTCGTTGCAAATTTCAATATATCTACAAAAAGACTCAAATTAGGAACACCATAAATAGGTAATTTAAAACAATCACAGCTGTAGGTCGCCTATTGGAAAGCCTATTGGAAGTTTCTGGCTGAACTTTTTCTAAACTTAAGAAAAATAAGACTTGTTACCCATTGTCCAGAACCCTTCCAGGCCCGAGGAGGCCATAGCGAGCTTTCTGCAGACGTAAGCTGGGAAAAGAATCGCAGAAACAAAGCACTTTGTAAGTGCCCACGAAATAATGGAATCTCTATTTCTTCACTGATTCTTAGGAAACCAGTGCTTGGGAACAGGAAACAGATCTCTCTGATGTGTACCTCCCCTTACATTCCTCTCCCCGCCCCAATCTCTTCCTTTGTAATACCATTTCTAGGAAAATGAATCAGAAGTGCCAGACTTGGTTAATCCTGTACTTCCAGTATCTAGACTTAAAGGTTGGTAATTTGTGTGGCCACTTCACTTGAAACCCTCTTCATAGGAGGATGACTATTAAGATTAATCATCATTAGTTTTATGCTCCAAAGTATATATTAGATTCAGAAAGTATACCATCCACTTATACTTTCTGAAAAAATTCTCAGTTACAATCCCCCCATCATAGTCTGAGTAATACAAACTCAAAGAATACGATTAATTCTCTCACTTGTTCCTGTGAATATAAAGTTTAATGTAACTGTTAAAGAATTTATTATTGAAATAAGATACATAAGGTAACAAAGGAATTGAAATAAAATTCCACATTTTAATTCAACAAAATATGAGCAGTGATGATATCAAGAAGGTAAAAATTGGCCAAGTTTCTTCCTCATCAAGCACAGGCAGAAGATATTATTTTATTGTTGATATTAAGAGAAAAATAAGTCGAAGTCTATATTTTTAAAAAATATAAGAAATCTCCAGTAAATTGGAAATGTTTGCATTAGAAATTGCAAGAGAAAACAGAAAACTTCATCAGTATAATAAATTTCCTGTGTATCTTTCTAACCTGTGATAATTGTTCAAGGCAATTTTAGAAGAGTATGTTTCAATATTTGTTTATTTGTTTCTCTGCTTTATTCTATTGAGCCAAAGATGTCTTCTAAATAAAGGCTGTTGCCTGTGGAGCATTTGGTGATTGTATTCTTTACACAGTCGATAAAGTGTTTCTGGAATGTATACTGTCATTTGACCTTGTTTTTGATGGAGTTAAAATTTGGAATGGAAATGAGAGAAAAAAACACATAAGAAGAGAACCCTACAAAGCAGTGAGTGATGATACTAAACCATTGATATGGATCCCCAACAGTTATAAAAGTCCAAAGAGGTCCCTCCCGATGAATGTAGTCAGAGACGTTGTCCTTGTTAAGTAGAACAAGGCAGAATTTTATTTGGGCCTTAAGTAATAGTCATGCTTTGGAAAGACAGGAAGATAGAGACACTTAAAAAAAAAAATTTCAAAATGGGGAGAATATTTTGCTAGATTGGAGGAATTGAGACAAGAGAGAATAAAACAGGAAAGAGTTCTCCTTAGATTATGGATGTTACATGAAACCAAAGAACTTTGTCCTTTCTTTTGACTTTTCTGCAGTCAAGCACAACATAAACAGAAAGCACATTTTTCTTTTGTGCCCCTAAAGTCCTCTCGAGCTCTAGGATTCAGATGCAGTAGTTAAGAGTGAGAGGACCGTAGAGTCAGACTGCCTGGGTTGAAATGTCACCTGTGTGTACTTGAGCCAGTTCCTTAATCTCATATTTAAACTGGGATAAAAAAAAAAAAAAACAAAACAAAAAAAATGGTGTCTATCTCATAGTGGGGTTTGCGTATTACATAGGTTAACACATACTCAGAACAGCGCCTGGCATGCCATGCGCCATGCATTTTAGCTATAGTTATGCTATGAATTTGCTGCTCCCTGCCATTCCTCTTCCCATTGCCCATGAAATTCATTTTCTGAGCTTATAAGCAGGAAAATGACATGATGAAAGTGACTCATTAGAAAAATTAATCTGTTGGCAGAGCACAAGTTAGATTGAGGGGAAGAAAGGAAGACCTATTGTTGCAAAACAGGAAGAGACTTTCTAATTCCAAAAAACTCTTAAAGAATGTCATCACCCAAAAATTTTGTTAGTGATTTTTTTCCTATTCTGTTATTAATTATTTGTAAAGGCCATTAAAAGTACAATAGGATACATACTTTTCCATTTGCAGTCAGCTTTGATCCAATGTGAGACAGGATAACCCATTCTAATCGTCTTCATGTAGACCTTTTAAAATGAGTTCTTTTTGAGAGTCCTCTCTTGAGAGCAGAAAAACTTTTGCCAAAGTCTTCAAATGAGGAAAGAAATCCAGCCCAGAAGTTTCTGACGAGGCATTCTACACAGATGCCCTCTGGACTAAAGTTCAATTTAGATTTTACATAATTTCCAAAAGAACCAAGAATCCTTTTTGTTCAGTGTCAGTGGTTCTCAGGAGAACAAGACAGAATCTTCATGGTGAACAAACTCTATTCCCTTATATTTTTAATTCTCTTGTGTATTTCTCCCCCTCACTTGCATTCAGAATTAAGCTGTGGGATCACAGCAATGTAAAATATGAGTAGTTGACAAGAAATAGCACAGATGGGAAAGAAGTTGTTGAGCATGTTACTAAATTTCAGATAAGTGATCCCTTTTCTTCATAGAGAATAATTCAGTGTATTCTTGAGATGAATTAGCACCTAATGTTTGAGTAACCTATGTTTATGTAGTCTAGGTAATCCATTCCAGCATAGGGGAATAGACACATGGAGTCAGATGAGCAGGAATAAAACATATTTCTCTGGTTCTTATCCTCACCTACTATTGCAGCTCCCTGCAAAATACTCTTAATTACATCTAGAGTGCCCTAAGGGGTGTTCATGTGTATCATTGACCATCTATCATCCGCCCCATGGCATCTGTCATTTTCATCCTTTTTTTTTAAATTATTATCTAACATTATTTGGTGTTTGTGAGCTCCACTGCTAAAGTGTCCACAGAGGGGCTGATCTGTGTGAAGTATGGTGTCCCTCCTTCCTGGATGTGGAGCAAAAGTGTGCAATAGTCTCGGAAACTTGGATAAGCCAAGTTTTGCTGTTTTGTGTAAGATGCAAAGGTGGGGAGAATGAGAGGGATCTCAAAGCAGTGTTTCCTTGTACCCCAGTGTCTATTATTATGGGGTTATTTTTTCAGTAAGAATTGCTTTATAAATTTTTAAAATTTGAAATCCTCATTTCAGCCCAGTGGCTGGACTTATAGACAAATCTTGAGTACAGTATACTAAAACGCCATTTTTAAACCAAGCCCGTGTGTAGAATTCTCTCTCTTCTGAAATAAGTTTCTCCTAGGAAGTCTCCCTCATATAAATAGATTTAAGCCAGAAATCCCAGATGTTAGCATTGTTGGGCTTAAAGCCAGGACTCCAAATACATTTACATTTTTGACTGTTCTACCTTTACAGAAGTTCTGTAACATAAACATTAACCTTTTTTTTTTCTTTCTTTTTTAGTTTTCAAGTGGTTATATAGAACTACTAAGTGTGGCTATGGTTATGGTTTTACTTTATTGCACTCAATGGATTTTTGCAACTGCATTCTGTCCTAGAAAAGCTGTCTTCTTTATATTTCAGGTCATTTGATTTTATTTCATAGAGAAAATTATTATGAAGCAAAACTTCCATGTGGATTTTCCAAATGAACTTCAGGATCAATTTATACTGATTCTTGTATTTTATTTTGTATAATAAAATTAAGCAACCTCTGAACTTTTTGAAGGGTGAGAGCCCCTTGAGGGCAGTTCCAATCTTTTATTCATCTTCTTAATTCTGTGCCGAGCATGATACCTGATACAGAGCATGCATTCAATAAATGTTGGCTTCATTAATTACTTTGTTGCGGACATTAACATCGGAAAACTAGAAAAGTTGGTTCAATAGGGCATGATCAGTTTGAGTCAATCTATTCTTACAAAATGTTTATGCATCTCTCTGACTACTAAAAGATTCTACATCCTTCAAGTTTATTTCCAATTTCACTTCCTTTCAGAACTATGTTTCTTATCAGCCTCAGCTCAAAAATATTTTTTCTTTTTGAAAATATACTTTTCAAGAGTAAAATGATTAAGTCTTTGGTCCTATTGGAAATGCACTGGAGACATTTAGCCATGGCTATAAAATGCAGATGAAATTGAATCTTGATGTTCTTAGATGACCAGATTTACACATCTATTCTGTGTCCTGACTCTTTCCCTGTCCTGGTTTGGAAACTTTGTGTAAAATGGCACTTTATCTCTTATTAATTCCAAAGATGACAGACACAGGATTTCATTGTCTAGTTAGTGGAAGCTGTGTTCTCTGATTAGCCGCCTTGCCCTTTTTGAAGCTTTGATTTATTGGGGCAGAGCAAGCACTGGCTTTGTATGTGCTGAAATGAAACTAGGGTAAGGAATAATTTATAGTTCTCTCTTTGCAGCTGAAGAAAAAACTAAAGGTTACTTTCATTATATTGCTATAGGAACTATTCTAAAACAAAAGAAAGATACTGTAATAAGTAGAAACCCATCAAATGACATTGAGCTACAGTTTCAGTTAACTTAAAAAATTGTTAAAACCATATTTTGAAGCAGATTGGCCCTTCTGAACTCTTATCTTAATTTCACAGAAAACAATGTCTCTTCCAATTTGGTGCCAAGGCTGTGCAGAGTAGCATTTCTGCAGCTCCCAGGCAAGTTACATTTGCCAAAACAAAGCGTGAGTGGAAGGTAGCAGGAAAGAACTGCCTAGTAGCACTTTTCACCTGGGAAATGCTGCCAAAGAGGAATCTAAATTAGAAGTGCCAAGGAAAAAGTTCTCAACTATCCACAAAAAGAAGGGGGGAAAAAGCAAACATTAGACATTACCAAATTTGTGTGGGCTTCTCAAGCTTTTGTTTTTGCTCCTTATTATACCCAATAAAGCCTATATTTTAGCAAAGTGTGATGCAGCATGATCCTTCTATTAAACCATATTAGCAAAACCTCACAGGATCAGAGTATTTTCTGTAATAGGATAAAGTCTGGATTTCCCCTTCAGAGCCAGCCAAGACTTTGCTTAATCATCACAGTGAGGGTAAAAAAATCTTCCAATATTGTGAGTAACCGCAAACTCCAACCCTGGCTCCTAGGGTCAAGAGTAATTAGGATCTCAAGATTTTGAGTGGAGAGTACGGTGAACAGTAGCAATGAGTTCCATTGGTGGATGGGTTGGGGTGAGCTTAGGAGAGCATTCTAAGCAGAGAACAGAATTAGGAGCAAGAGATGGGAAATAGGAAAGTTCGGGGTCTGTTTGGGGAATAGTAAATTATCTGGTTTAATAACAGGTAACATTTTTAGATACAATATATCAATTACTAACTCAATTGTTAGTCAAAACAACATTATACGGAAGATACATTTTATAGAGGAGAAAATCAATGACTTATCCAAGGTCATACAGCTAGCGCATGACAGAGCTAGTATTTGACTCTAGCTTGGTCGGGTCCAGAGCATGAGCTCTTAACCACAGTGCTCTTTGTAACCTTTCATTTGTGACAGAGAAGCGAGACTTTCTCAGAGGAGGAGAGGGTGGTTGAGACGGGACATAATCTGGAAATTGTAGAGTACTCAGCCTATTTTTCTACTACCTTACTGGACATCTCCGTGTGACTACAGTATCTGCCCTTCAAATCCAACTGGTCTAAAAACCAAGCTCAGTATCATCTTCCTGAGCAAACCTCCCCTGGCAGTAGTATCAGGGTTACAGCATCATCACAGTGCACTCAGGCAGCCAAGCCACAGCCCGTGGAGTCAAGATGCTCCC
>NW_011888883.1:2319434-2321984 GCF_000151845.1 Pteropus vampyrus
TTGGGGAATAGTAAATTATCTGGTTTAATAACAGGTAACATTTTTAGATACAATATATCAATTACTAACTCAATTGTTAGTCAAAACAACATTATGCGGAAGATACATTTTATAGAGGAGAAAATCAATGACTTATCCAAGGTCATACAGCTAGCGCATGTCAGAGCTAGTATTTGACTCTAGCTTGGTCGGGTCCAGAGCATGAGCTCTTAACCACAGTGCTCTTTGTAACCTTTCATTTGTGACAGAGAAGCAAGACTTTCTCAGAGGAGGAGAGGGTGGTTGAGACGGGACATAATCTGGAAATTGTAGCGTACTCAGCCTATTTTTCTAATACCTTACTGGACATCTCCGTGTGACCACAGTATCTGCCCTTCAAATCCAACTGGTCTAAAAACCAAGCTTAGTATCATCTTCTTGAGCAAACCTCCCCTGGCAGTAGTATCAGGGTTACAGCATCATCACAGTGCACTCAGGCAGCCAAGCCACAGCCCGTGGAGTCAAGATGCTCCCCCTCCCTCTCAATCCTCTTCCTCTGTGAGTCTCTCCCTTTGGCCCCTTGTCCCACTTCAGCTGCTGCTGCTTAGCTTCCCAGCCTCACTAGTCTCACCTAGGCTAGTACAAATGCCTATTAATAGAAGTGCCTTTCTCCTTACCTTGTCCTGGCCCCCAGTGTATCTTGTAGAGGTCAGCTAGAAAACTTTTAGAAATCAGGGCTCAAACATATCACTTTCCTCAAAACTTCATGGCTCCCTGCAGAATCGCATGCAGAATTCGGTCCAGACTCCTCGGCCTGGTTTTCCATGGCTGAAATCCCAACCTACCTTTTTAGCTTTACCTCATCCACAACTATCTACCGATGTTAATTTTCTGAGGCCACTGACCAGACTTTCCTGGGATCTGCCTTCCACTTTCAGCTTCTACTTTATCCCTTGTTAATGGAGTGTCTCCTGCCTGAAACACTCCATCCAACTTCTTAAAGCTTTTCCTCATTCTCCCAGATCAAACTAGTTATCCTCATACAGGCTGTCCCATAGTATTTTCCTTCTACCTCACACTTTAGATTCTCTCTTCCCTTCATTATTTCATAGCCTTTTGGGTTTAAGACTTCCTCCCCAGTTATATTACAAGCCCTTTACGATAAAGAACATTGTCTTATTCATCAGTGTGAGTCTACTCCTTACAGTAAATTCACTGAAATGAATTGTGCTGAAATGAAGACACAGTCACTTGGACCTGAGGACAGTCTACATTTAAAAATTGATGGGTCCCTTTCTTCTTTAAGAATCGTCCTTGATAACGGACTATACCTTGAGGGAGTAGGTGTTTATGAAGCCATATGGGGCAGGGTGGCTTAGAAACATACCCAAAGTTTTCATCACACAAAGCCCAAACCAGGTGAATTTATTAAATTGAAGGAAGAAATAAAAAGTTTATAGATTTCTTTACCTTGGCATATTTCTAATGTGGAATATCTTTTCTTAAAAAAGAGAGCTCCCAGTCATTCTCTATTTTTTTTGTATGTGTACAACTGGTATGGTATAGGGCAAATTTGACAGGCAGACTAGAACACCACACAGAAATGAAATCCGTAGGTTTTATAATTTACATACATAATCTTAAAAATCATAATCTACTAACTTTAATAGAAAAGAAATTTTTAAGAAGTGATTTATAATAATCCCCTGCATTTCAATATAGAAATGACCAATTTAGGACTATCCTGGGAGACTTAGTAAAGTCATCTGTGCTTGTGCCATGGGTGTAAGAGCTGTTCATGTAGACTCATGTAGGTGGGTAATCTCAGTGACTCAAACACATGAGTGGCATTACTGAGACAGTGGCAAGTGAGACAATGTGTAGTCTTTCCTCAATCTACATAGCAATTGTAAATCTGAAAAATTCCATGTGTATTAAGATCATGCAAAAACATGTATTGTTTTTATATATAAGGCAGAGTTTGATTCTAGGGTCAGACAATTATAAACAGATGTATCACATAAACAAATATCTAATAAAACATCCAAAATTGTGTGGGATGTGAACTATTCTTTTGGGGGCAGTTTGTTATGGAAAATTTAAAACTCCTGGCTCCCACTAAATGCCAATAGTAAACCTAAATGTCATGACAACCAAAATTAGCCACATCAATTTCCAAAATGGCCCCTGAAGGCAAAATCACCCCCAATGAGAACCCCTGACATAAGTCACTAGGTTTATGCAAAATAGACTAAAAAAAATAAGTGAATCACCAAAGCTGACTCTTCTAGAAAGTAAAAAAATCAGAACTATAAGTATAACCCAAGTCTCTTGACTCCTAATTCAGTGCTAATTAGTTAGTCAGGTATATCATACACACATAGCTGTATATACATATGTTATGTTTATATATATTCACATACATACGATGACATTTCTTTCATTCAAAAACCATCTAGTCTTATTTGACTAAGTCCAATTCATAAAAGTCTGTTCTGACTTAATTAAAATTAGTTCAGTCATACTACTTAATTCAAGTAAGCAGTTGTGTGTGTACATGGACTAATGGCA
>NW_011888883.1:2322034-2328693 GCF_000151845.1 Pteropus vampyrus
CCTGCATTTCAATATAGAAATGACCAATTTAGGACTATCCTGGGAGACTTAGTAAAGTCATCTGTGCTTGTGCCATGGGTGTAAGAGCTGTTCATGTAGACTCATGTAGGTGGGTAATCTCAGTGACTCAAACACATGAGTGGCATTACTGAGACAGTGGCAAGTGAGACAATGTGTAGTCTTTCCTCAATCTACATAGCAATTGTAAATCTGAAAAATTCCATGTGTATTAAGATCATGCAAAAACATGTATTGTTTTTATATATAAGGCAGAGTTTGATTCTAGGGTCAGACAATTATAAACAGATGTATCACATAAACAAATATCTAATAAAACATCCAAAATTGTGTGGGATGTGAACTATTCTTTTGGGGGCAGTTTGTTATGGAAAATTTAAAACTCCTGGCTCCCACTAAATGCCAATAGTAAACCTAAATGTCATGACAACCAAAATTAGCCACATCAATTTCCAAAATGGCCCCTGAAGGCAAAATCACCTCCAATGAGAACCCCTGACATAAGTCACTAGGTTTATGCAAAATAGACTAAAAAAAATAAGTGAATCACCAAAGCTGACTCTTCTAGAAAGTAAAAAAATCAGAACTATAAGTATAACCCAAGTCTCTTGACTCCTAATTCAGTGCTAATTAGTTAGTCAGGTATATCATACACACATAGCTGTATATACATATGTTATGTTTATATATATTCACATACATACGATGACATTTCTTTCATTCAAAAACCATCTAGTCTTATTTGACTAAGTCCAATTCATAAAAGTCTGTTCTGACTTAATTAAAATTAGTTCAGTCATACTACTTAATTCAAGTAAGCAGTTGTGTGTGTACATGGACTAATGGCAAGAAAATGCGTTTCATGATTATTGCAGACTCTTTTGTCTACAATCATATAGCTGGCTAGGTAATGAGACTACCTTTCTAGTGAAAGCAACTGCAGAATTAGGAAAATCTTCAAGACTATCCTTACTTCTGACACCAATTGCAAATTTGGAGCTCCCCATAATACCTGCAGGTTTGATAATTTGCTAGATGTACTTACAGAACTCACTGAAAGTTGTTATACTCACAGTTATGGTTTATTACAGAAAAAGGATACAGATTAAAATCTACCAAGGGCAGACATGTAAGGCAGAGTCTAGGAAAGTTCTACATGTGCAACTTTCATTTCTCTCCCTGGTTGAGTCAGATACTGCTAACTTTTTCCAGCAACCATGTGCAACAACATGCAGAATAATGCCAACCAGAAAGCTCACCGGAGCTTTGGTGGCCAAAGTTTTTATTGGGGCTCAGTCATTTAAACATTGTTGACTGCCTGTGTGGCTCATCCCTCCAGAGCCGACACCGAGTGAGTGACTCAGAGCCTTCACCCTAAATCACATTGTTAGACTTTTGATGTGACCCAAGACGCTTTAGCAAACCAAGACATTCTTTCCAAGTAGTACATTCTAAGAGCTTAGGGATCACCTCCCAGGAGGCAAGAGTAAAGGCCAGACCTCTCTTTGAGCAAGGTTAATTCTTTATTATACAACAACCTAAAATGCTACAAAGTATTTAAAAGCTCTATTTTTAAGTGCATCAATGAACTGACAAAATAATAAAATTATAGGTCAAAATTAAGTGAAGGCAAGACCCAGAGAAGTAAGCACATCCCTAAAGTTGCTCCTGCCTTGAGGGTAATCACAAGGCCTGGTAAGCTTGTCCAACTGGCCTCAGAGGTGTAGGGAAATGAGACAAAGCCAAAGATGGGAAATTTAATAGGGGACCCTTCTGCTCATAATGTTGAGACCTCACAGTAGAAGGGTAAACCAGAAATATTCATACCCTCCTCCAAGAGAATGCAAAGATATTTGCCTTGGCACCAAGCAGTGATGGAAGGGGGGAAACATATCCCTGAGGTATAATAGCATGTTAATCTTGACACAGAATTGCCGCCCAAACTCTCATATTTGCAGTCCTGTAAAACTCAGGCTGTGAATTTGTTAAAAATGGCCTTAAACTGGTACTGCCTCCAAGCACTTGGCAGAAGTAAATTCTAATTTTTTATGGAGAAATGTACCTTCATCCTAAGACCCCAAAACTCTTACAAATAATTTTCTGAAGGAAATGAGCATCTTATAGTAAAAATATCGAAGCACATCAGGAAGTCAGGCACAAGAGTAAGAACAATAGAATAAGTGACAGCAGAAAAAGATTTACAAATACTTCAGATATTGCAAGAATCAGGGCGATGACAAAACACCTATACTTCCTATATTTAAAGAAACTTAAAATCCTAATTACTACAAAATATATTAGGGGGCTTAGAAAAATAAATCCACATCTTAGCATATTCCAAGATTTGAACTTCTTCTCATAATACTCACACACATAGACAGAAAAAATTGATCTTCTGAAAAAGTTTAGAGATGAGGATAAGCTAGTTTGACTATCATCAAAAGTAAATTCTCTCTAACTTTTGACACTTTGAATGAAAAAAGTGGAAATCTTATGATTTATGGTACTCAGTGCTATTGAAAAAAAGAAGTATAAATACAGCTATTCCTCACTTAATCTGCCTCACTTTAAAAATAAAATAGATTAAGTCTACCATTTATTAGCTATTTGCTTTGGGAAATTCTTTAATATCTTCAAGTGTAAGTTTTCTGTGAAATGAGGCAATAATAACAAGGATCTAGTTTTTAGCAAAATGAGGATGAAGATACTACTGACTTTATAAGAGTAATGCGAGGACAAAATGAGACAATACATGCAAGGTGCTTAGCTTACCTGGCATATAAGAATTGATCAATACATACTGGCTTTTTTTAAAAAAGAAAAATGTGGTGTGTAAAAGAAGATAAACTATGGGACAACAATTTACTTAACAAAAGTGTACAATATGGCATTCCTTTAAACAATGGGAGATCTAAGACACATTGATTAAAATATTCATTTATTGCTGAATAGAATTCTCTGCCACTGAAACAGAGAGGAGAGTCAGTGGAGACCATTGTTTATAAGTGTTTACCTTTTCAGGCCATTATGATCTTCCAGTTCTATTTCTTACTTCTCACATTTCCCTTCCTTTTGATTCCCATGTTTTTCTACTCAGTGAACATCGAAAACACTTGGACACATTTTCAGCAAAATAACACTTCAAACACATTAAAATTATTTTATTGCCTTTTCTCTATTGTTTGAGTTGAATAAATCAATTCATTAAACTTTTTACTTGGTCAGAATTTTCCAAAGGTATTATCATCACTATTTTAGAACTTATGCACGTTTTTTTTATAACCTACTTAAGTATGGAGCCCAAGGAAGACATTTTATTGAGTGATGGACTGACTAACGCTGATTCATTTAGAAGATGAATTTCCTGCTCCTACTTAGGTTTCCTAGTGCCTACTTTTATTCCTTCAGGGATTGGCAACTGAAAGAATTTGGCCTGCAAGATAAGTCTCCCTACTGCCAGTTTTTGTAAATAAAGTTTTATTGGAACACAGACACATGCATTCACTTAGGTATTGTCTATGCCTGCTTTCTTGCCACAACTGCAGAGTTTGTGACAAAGACCTTGTAGCCCACAAAAGCCTGAACTATTTATTATTTGGCCCTTTACAGGAAAAGTTTGCTAAATCTCTGCTTTAAAACATTATGCTGCTGATACTTGCTCCGCTGGATGCCTTCTCTTCATCTCTCTCTACAAAATGCCTCTTGTTCATTATGCTCAAGTGACATTGGTCTTTGGGTTCCTAGAACACACCGTGGCCTTCCCAGCCCAAGGAATTACCACAGGATATTCTCTTGGCCTGGAACCATCCTCTCTGTCTGGAAACTGGCCTCTCCCCAAAGCTGACTGCTTCCCATCTTTTATGCTCTAACTCATGTCACCTCTTCAAAGAAGCTTCCCTAACCACTCTACCCAAATAGTCCCACACCAAGCTGTTCTGTTTCACATTACTCTGCTCTTTTCCTTCGAAGCATTTATCACAATTGGAAATCAAGTTTTTATTTGTTTATTTACTTCTTTAAGGCCTCTCTCCCCTCTTGTCTGTGAACTCCAGGAATGAAGAAGAAAGTCTGTTTTGCTCACCACTCTATCCCTAGAGTATAGCACACAGTAGATGCTCAATAATTAACTGCTGAACAAATGAATAAATAAATGGAAAATTTGCATGTATATTGACCTTCTTTTTATTTCGCAGTTTAGATTTTCTGTTTCAATGAGTGCCTTGCTCCAATAATGTTTGTTAGATTTTTTTTCTCCTTTGCTCCAAATTATCAAGGTCATGCTATATTTAATTTTTTTCCTCTCCTTTGGGGTAATTTCTCTCATAGCTTGATACCATCTGCAAACTTAATGAATGTTATTTGGTTATTTACATCGTTAGGAGCAGAATGAAGAAGATGGGTCATTTCAGTAATAGGAACATTGAGTCTTCACAGAGAAAGTATTAGCTGATTCCCGAATGAGATGCTGGAAATAGTATATTAGAATATTAATGAATACTTTGTAAATTGCATAATGTTTGTTTCTGGAATATTTGTATGTTGATGCCAGTATGCATTTTGACTTCTAGAAAAGCCTTTCCATAAGCCAAAATTGATTACACTTATAAAGTATTCTCTAATTATAAAAATTTTCCTTAAAAAAATGCAGTAAATGACTCTTCCGAGTAAAATGAGATGCAGCAGAGTAAATGAAAATGCTTGTGCAATGTACCAATTATGGCTCTGATTAAACTGTGTTTCTGTTTTGCAGTGATGGCTCTACCTAAATGAAAGCTTTGCCATTGCCAGTTTCGCTCTACACATCTCCTTTCCTACCACTCCCTCAGGCCAGCCTCTGGGTAAAACCCAACAGTGCCTTAACAATTCAAGAACTACGTGCAGAGCAGGAGAGAACCTAGAGCTTGTAGGTAGGTTCAGTAGTTCTGAGGGTAGTTCCCAGACCATTCCGCAGTAGCCCATTGGTAACTTGTTACAAATGCAAATTTATGGGCCCCTCTCTAGAGCTACAGAATCAGGACCTGAGTTGGGTAGGGTGGGGATGGGGGAGAAGTCAGCAATCTGTGTTTTAACTAGCCCTCCAAGAGGATCTGATGCAGGTGAACTATGAGGTAGGCAGAAAAAAAATTTATCCCCAAGTAAACTCAGGGTAAACACAAGTGGCGTTTCGATAGGAAATTTGTGTTTTAATTCACTATGTGAAAGGCAGAGCTTCCCCAGCTGTACACTAAAGAGTGAGGCTCTTTAGGTGGCTACTTTCTCTCCTGATACCTGCTAAGATGCTTCTGAGATGAATTGCAGAAAGTCAATAAGTTTCTTCTCTGTTTTGGAGAGATCTGCAGATTGGCTCTACACTCACTTCTCCTGACTCAGATGACAATGATAAGTGGGTAAGTGATGAGTCACTGAGACCTTTCTTTTCTGCAGTCTGCACACTTATCTGCCAGATCTATGACCACCCCTACTATTTTTTTCCATCAAAGTTGACCTTGGTTTCCTCTCATTAGTCTTTCTCTACCTTGACTTCCTTACCTTGTGAATGAAATGGAAAAGAAATTTTGAAATTCAGAACAGTAGTTCTCAAACTTTAGCATGCATCAGAATCACCTGGAAGCTCTTTAAAACAATGATCACCTCCCCCCATCACCCCCAAGTTTCTGATTCAGTAGGTCTGGCATAGGACCTGGAATCTTCATTTGTAACAAATTCCCAGGAGACCACACTTTGAGAACCACTGACTCTGAAGAGCAAAAAATCAGTTTAAACCATCGAACATTACGTGACTATTTAAAACAGTTGTGAGTACATCCTAGGTACTTATCCAAAGCTAATCCTAACAGAGGAGATTTTTCAAAAATGCTTTTTTTTTTTTTTAGCTTCACACTAGTTAGTATGCGGAGGAGCCATGGTGTGCTGGAGTACACAATCACCATATACAGAAAGTCAATTGTACATATCTCTTTTCAATTCTGTGTTTACGGACATCAACTTGGTGGCTTGAAATTCACAGTAGCGAATTTATACCATGAAATCAGACAAACTTTACAAATCATTGTTCCTCACACAACCCACCACCCTGAGTCGATTGTTAGATGTTTACCAGGACACCACTGAGAAGAACCATAATAATGAGAGTAAATTGGTAAGTTCTGACATTGCCTTGTAGGAGAGATATGAATTGGAGAGTTGAGGAATAAAATTCGTAATTATATGTCTTCCAAGGAGATGTGAAAGGAAATGATGAGGTTAAAAGATTACTTAGCAGCTTTTAAGGAAGGATTGAAAGGGTAGTGAGAAGAAAGTACCATATACTGTGTGAGAGATGGGCTTTGGAATCAGATATACCTTAGACGGAATCTGGCTCAATTGCTTATTGGATGTGTGATCTTAGGAAGGGCACCTGACTGCTCTAAATTTTAATTCCTTCATTTGTAAAATAGAAATAATGTGCCGTTATGAGGCTTACATGAGAAAAGTAATTTAAAACCCAGCACAATGCCAAACACATAATAAATTTTTACTTTTGCTCAGGAAATGTTAATTATTGTTATTACTATTATCATTGGTACAGAGTCTGGATGTAGCCAAATTCTGTAAACAAGTATTTACTGAGTACCTTTTATTGTACGCAGCACTCTGCCAGA
>NW_011888883.1:2328743-2341793 GCF_000151845.1 Pteropus vampyrus
TGGCTACTTTCTCTCCTGATACCTGCTAAGATGCTTCTGAGATGAATTGCAGAAAGTCAATAAGTTTCTTCTCTGTTTTGGAGAGATCTGCAGATTGGCTCTACACTCACTTCTCCTGACTCAGATGACAATGATAAGTGGGTAAGTGATGAGTCACTGAGACCTTTCTTTTCTGCAGTCTGCACACTTATCTGCCAGATCTATGACCACCCCTACTATTTTTTTCCATCAAAGTTGACCTTGGTTTCCCCTCATTAGTCTTTCTCTACCTTGACTTCCTTACCTTGTGAATGAAATGGAAAAGAAATTTTGAAATTCAGAACAGTAGTTCTCAAACTTTAGCATGCATCAGAATCACCTGGAAGCTCTTTAAAACAATGATCACCTCCCCCCATCACCCCCAAGTTTCTGATTCAGTAGGTCTGGCATAGGACCTGGAATCTTCATTTGTAACAAATTCCCAGGAGACCACACTTTGAGAACCACTGACTCTGAAGAGCAAAAAATCAGTTTAAACCATCGAACATTACGTGACTATTTAAAACAGTTGTGAGTACATCCTAGGTACTTATCCAAAGCTAATCCTAACAGAGGAGATTTTTCAAAAATGCTTTTTTTTTTTTTTAGCTTCACACTAGTTAGTATGCGGAGGAGCCATGGTGTGCTGGAGTACACAATCACCATATACAGAAAGTCAATTGTACATATCTCTTTTCAATTCTGTGTTTACGGACATCAACTTGGTGGCTTGAAATTCACAGTAGCGAATTTATACCATGAAATCAGACAAACTTTACAAATCATTGTTCCTCACACAACCCACCACCCTGAGTCGATTGTTAGATGTTTACCAGGACACCACTGAGAAGAACCATAATAATGAGAGTAAATTGGTAAGTTCTGACATTGCCTTGTAGGAGAGATATGAATTGGAGAGTTGAGGAATAAAATTCGTAATTATATGTCTTCCAAGGAGATGTGAAAGGAAATGATGAGGTTAAAAGATTACTTAGCAGCTTTTAAGGAAGGATTGAAAGGGTAGTGAGAAGAAAGTACCATATACTGTGTGAGAGATGGGCTTTGGAATCAGATATACCTTAGACGGAATCTGGCTCAATTGCTTATTGGATGTGTGATCTTAGGAAGGGCACCTGACTGCTCTAAATTTTAATTCCTTCATTTGTAAAATAGAAATAATGTGCCGTTATGAGGCTTACATGAGAAAAGTAATTTAAAACCCAGCACAATGCCAAACACATAATAAATTTTTACTTTTGCTCAGGAAATGTTAATTATTGTTATTACTATTATCATTGGTACAGAGTCTGGATGTAGCCAAATTCTGTAAACAAGTATTTACTGAGTACCTTTTATTGTACGCAGCACTCTGCCAGATACCATTAATAAATTGTGTAAACTCAAGAAGTTTACAATGTAATGGTACCATCACATTTTTTCATCTAACCATAAGAAGAAAGAATTGAAAGGTATTTATTTAGTTACATATGCTAATACTTTGGAGTATAAATATTTACAAAAAAGAAGTAGACCAAAAAAATTAATAGGATTACAAACTAAAAAGAACCGTGGTTATGAAATATAACATTATATGATTACTCTTTCAGATTATGCTTTGGCAATAACTGAAGTAATTTCTCAGGCCCTAGACTACCTTGCAAAGAACACAGAGGATAAAAAAATCTTATGTTTGAACAAGAGCAAATGTTAGCATATGATTTTAAATGATTACAGGAGAGAACCTTGTCTCTTTTTAAGACAGTATAGAATCATGTAATGTAACTCGATATAGAATAGAGTATTAATTGGCACAGCAAATTAGAACACTGTTTAAGATATAATTCTGTAAAAAGGGGACTATTTGTCTGGTTTTCCATTCTTGCTACCAGAATATTGACTAAAATATTTATGTATCTATTGTTGATTATAGAGGGGTTTTTAAACATATAATTTTATTCAGATATAAGAATAATGCATTCAGAATCTAAGTCACCCTCCTTAAAAAGAGTGACATATATTTTACTATACATTTTTTAAACTTAAATATTCTCATAGCTATATACTATTGAGTGGGGTTCTGATGTCAATATCATGTTCTTTTTCATTAAACGTTGGATGATTATCCTTATACAGATGTCCAAGAGAAAGGTTTTGGATTTCTCCTCTCCTTGTGTTGTCCAAATTCTCCTTTTGTTCAATGACTACTTCTTCTCTCATTTGATTCTGGGACAAGCATGTAGGCTTTGTGTTAAAACCATCTGGATTCGGTCACACGTATACTGTGTGATTTAGGGCAATTTACTGTTTTCTCTTCTGTGATATCGCTAAAATAATAGTTCAATTTCATAGGGTTGGTGTGAAAATTAATTAAAATAACGCTGTAAAATACTTTTCATTCTGACCAACACATGGTAAACACTCAATAAATAGTGGTGGAGTTTGTTTTTCTCTCCTTTCAGGGTTCTTATTATTAGTTGCAAATTGCCTCTAGTCAGTGAATATGCAAATGACAGTTGTTCACATTAAGTGCAATCTTTATAGAGGTTTTTCTTTCACTATGCTCTGCAAAATGTTAGCTGCCTGCCTTACTGGAAAACTATAACTTGAAAAATTGCCTTTTGCTGTAGTTACCGGCTGTACGTAGCTCTCTCTCTAACCTGAGTATTCTTTAGCTGGGTTCTGTGGCCAGTCCTGTGTCTTTCATTCGGATGGTAGAAGTTTCTTCTTGCTAAGGGATTTTTATTCCTTTAGGTTTTGGATAAAAATAGATGTCCACTATTATAAGTTCTAAGACTTCCTAGATTGCAGCATTTTATGTCCCCATAGTGTTCCAGAAGCACTTGGGGGAAGAAATAATCAGAAGACTTTAAACATTAAAATGTATAGTCTCAGCTGCAGAAGCATTTATGGAGATGGAGATGATGAAGTTTAAGTCAAAATAGCAAAAATTAAAGATGTGAGAAGTTTCGATAGAATCGAGGTAAGAAGGAAGAGAAGTTCAGACAACAATAAAGACCCCATCCCCTGCGTGCGTAAGAGGCAGAGAAAAGAGGGCAGTAATTTAAAGAGAGAAAGAGGGAAAATGACTATGGTGCCAGGAATGGTTTCTGAAGAAAGAAATACACAGGATATGGCTAAAGAAGTTAAGAGGATCAGAGGGAAACAAAGCAGTGAGCTGCTGATGTCAGACAGCTCCAATGAGTTGCAAATAGGATGGGTGCTTGTAGGGAGGGATGATTTTTTTTTAGGGTGATAATTTTTTAAATTATATCTATGCTTTCTCTTCTGCATTTCCTCTGCACTATTCTGGAGAGTATTCTTTGCCTTGAGGGAGGTTGAAGATTGTTATACCAGGAATACAAAATGGGGGGAATATAAGGTGTATTGAGGTGGGAGTTGGGGGGTGGGGCGGTGAGAGAGTGGGCTTGAGTAGAGGAGAACAAGACAAAAAGAAAAGCAAGAAAGTTTTAAATTAGCACCTGAAATCTGAAATGGGATTTTGCAAGAAGATATAACTCTTAAAAGTAACACTTTTTAAGACAAAGAAATTTTCTGATTTCTTTAATTACCATTAATATATTAAGGCCTAGTGGACTTGACGATAGAGGTGCATTTGATTGAAGTCCCTGCATACAGGAAGAAGTGTCTGAGCTGAGTTTGTGTAGAAATCCTGGTTCCTATGTGACCTAGAGGAGACAGAAATTCCTGCCTGCTTCTGAGGAGTGGTACAGGACATATGGATATAGCCAGGTGGTTTCACTAGGGTGGAAGGAACTGACCCTGTCACTGAAGACTTTGGGGGACAGTCTGGGCCAGGGATTGGAAACACATTATAAATACATCTCTGGAGTTGTGAGGGCTTGGTAGGAGCCAGGGTGAAGCTGGGTCAGCAGCAGGACCCTAGTCTGTCCAGCTGAAAGAGAACAGCTCACAAAGGGTACCAGATCTCATTGCCACCACAAGACTTTTGGGGATGGCCACTCAAACCTTTGGCTGCTTGCTAAGTGGTATGCAGAAGAATGGTGGAACGGCCAAGACGGTAGAGCAAAGTTCTTTGTAATGACATTTTTTTAAAGACCAAAGGTGCTATTTGAACTGATGGGTACTAGTTTTTCTAAAATCAATTTCCTAGAGTTTTATAGGAATTATGCTTCATAGATAGATATCTGAGAATATAGAGGGTATGATACATAAGTTCCAGCCAATACAGGAGTTAACTTCAGAGAAATTCCAGGACACATCAAAAGAGTGAGACATAGAGTTTATTTATAACATGCAAAGTCCATGACTTTTTAAAAGGAGACATATATTATTCTCTATAATCAGAAAAAAATGCAGCATGCAACATCACCTAAGTATATAGGCATATGAGAGCCATCGATTCCCCCTCCCAACCCCCCGCCCATCAGCATCCCATGATGAGAAAGTTTCTGGGGAAAATATCTAAGTGATTCAAGAAGAGCTGTAAAGCAAGGCCACGCATTTACCGTAGACTCTTCTGTAAAAATATTAACATCAAATCTGAAGGTGACAAGAGAGGAAGAAGAGGAAAGACATGAAGGTTGAATAAGTCATAGCTTATATAGACATCCTTACTGCTAAAAGCCAGAGAAGTGCTGACTTAACAACCATCCTGCTCAACACAGTTTTAATTCCTAATGAAAAATGAGCATCAGTGAAGGAGAGATTCATTCACACATTGGGTCTAACAGGGCTCTCCTTTCAGGGGCACAAGGGCTCTGAAGCTTTGACTGATCCATCTGCCAAAAAAAAGGAAAGAAGCATAACATCTACCAAACTACAGCAGCTTTGTTTATGAATCACTTGACTAGCCAGGCAGAGATGGGCACCTTGCTGCTTCTGGTCACTGCAGGGCTGTTGGAACTCAATAATCATTAGCCATTTCCTAGACTGGATACAAAACAGATTCAGGAAAGGTTTAGCTGCCCGCCCAGTCTAAGGCTCTTGGGAGTGGGAGTTAACACCCATGTGTGCAGTAACTTTCCATAAGGGCAGCTGGAGGTTTATTATTTTTCTTTTCTTTTTTTCCTATTTTTTTTTTTTGATAAATAAATTACATGGCTCAGTTTTGGGGAGATGAGATTTGGTGAATACCCAAGTGTGACAGGTGTTTATTTTGTGTTAAGCTAGGATAATTTGTTATATGAGGTGGCCCTGGAATATAAAAATGGCCTCGATTCAACTTTTAAACCAAATATTTGCACTTTGACATAATTAGCAGTTAGGAGAGTAACACCTGGTACAGGCTAGTTTGTGGACATATTTAAAGGAAATTTATAGGCGTGGGCTCAATGACATTTATTGAACTCTGTTAGCCTAGTTGTAAATAGCAACCTGCTCTCACTCTGCTGATTGAACAAAGGCAGAAAGAGGGCAAATTGCCTGCTCTGGACTAGTGGCTTAGTGGCACAGTTATTGTTGAGCAGGATTAGAACAGAGAAGCTGATGTGGTCCCCGGGATCTGACTTTGAGGCATCAGCAGAAGCTCCATTGCAAATGCCAACTCCTGTTTGCTATGATTGATACTTGGGAAAATCTGTAACTTTAAAGGACATGATCTTGCTTTCATAAATAATATTTACCTGATTATTATTCATGGGTTATAGATTATTCATAGGTCATAGTTGTGAATGAAGCCACTGGAGATGATTATGCTGTGGTGATTAATATTACATTAATGCATGAGATGATAAAATAAATACAAGCATATTTTGTCAATAGAGGATGCCAATACTGAACAGATAGTACAGATAGCTTCTAGAAATGAAGATTTGCCTGTCCTCTCCTCTAGGCCTTGCAGTATATTCTGGGAGCCTGAGACGCAGACAGGGAAGGGCATAAAATAGAGCTGCTTATAAAAAGAGCTAATTTCTCATTCGTAACAGGAATGACTTACTGTATTATGAGCTTTAAGACTTGAGAGAGACGCTTGCATGTAGATAATCTGCATCCTCAAATGTTTCATGATGCATGCATTACATCGAAGGCCTTTACTTTCTTCTCTTATCCATCTATAGAGAAAACCTGCATGCATTATCAACTCAATGGTAATTTTGTCTCACTGTAACATGTGAAGATATTTATTGGCAAAACACCTCAAAGGGGTGTTTTGTTAGAAAAATGAAGGCCATCTGTGCTGGAGTCTCTAGGTAGTACCTTTTTCTTCTCTTTTGTTCTGCAGAGTTGCACTGCTTTATACTCTCTCACTTTCAGCAGAAAAGCAGTTTTGTAAATGGTGCACTCAAATGCTCTGATGAAGTTATAACTGATAAAGGCACTGAGACAAAGATGCTGCAGTGAAAAATGGGACACGTCAAAGAAAACTGATTCGTAATCATAAAATATGGACAAGGTGGTATAAAGCAGTGTGTGTATTGTAGGCTGTCTTTTGCCCCCTTCCACGTTTGTCCACAGCCTGAGGGTACTATATCTTGTCAAAAATGCTTGTGTATGCTAATCTGTCAACACTTGTTCAATGTCAAATTGTATCAAAGGGTTCAGTCTCCTTCTGGACTTTAGTAGTTGCCTCCCAGCTCTATTACATCTCCTTTGGTCAAATGAACTTTATTATAAAACTAGGAATGTGAGCTGATTCTTAAAGCCACATGTATGTTTTACTTCTTTAAACAGTGACCTGATAGATCTTTAATATAAAATTCCAATCACCTCCCAGAAAACACGCCATCCCTTCTGTGCCCCTTTACTTAACAGTCTTTCTTGCCTAAGTCAGCAATTTCCCCTTCAGTCCTACTGCTTTATCTTTTCCTGTTGTGGAAAAGATTTTTTACCAGTGCTACTCTTCTGTCTGTGGTGCCCTCTTCCTGCTTCCCTCCATGCATCCTTCTCTTTCCTTTTCTCAGCAAATTAAATCCTTCTCTAAGATTCATCATCTCAAAGGCCTTTCAATTTCTTACTACCCGAGACTTTCTTTTAAGACAATATTTAATATAAAGTAATAAGATAATCCTCCTATGACAAAAGACCTAGAAATTCTAAGTGGATAGTTTTTTAAACCTTCTCTTTAAATGCATAGATGAGTTCACAAAATATAATCTCTAGGGAGCAAGTGAGTAAAAAAGCTATATTTGACACTAGCAGCTACTGCTATTGCTGTGTGTGGGGGGTGATGGATGCCTGTAGTTGTGATAATCTAGGGATTTAGATTGTAACACCATGGAGGGACAAACAACAAGGCTTGGAGCCTGTAAGAGTCAGGGATTGGAACTGAGACCCACGGATAAAGGCGGGACCCTTGAAGGGCAGCATCTTCCACAAAAGAGTGACTAGAAAATAAAACTCACGCATATAAGGAGACTTTAAAAACTAAGCTTTTAAAGCTAGGCCTGGTTCCTGGGGCACAAAGTCTCCCCTGAGGAATTTCATGATTACAGGCCTATCATCTTATAGGTCTATGGTTCAAATATATATTATTCTGTATGAATCATGAAACCACAAGCTGAGAATCCACATGAAAAGTGGTCACAGGTCAATGAAACTCATGACTGCCTGAGAAGAGCAAACACTTAGACCAGGCCACAGAGATTTCCTATAAAAACGACACTTTAAAGATGAGCTCACAATCTAAAATTATAAAATATATAAGGAAATAATTCACCCTGAACTAGAATCAGCAAAGACAATAAACATCAGGATCATACCTGAAGAAATTCAGATGCTACATTTATCTGTTAGACTTTAAAGGGGTGTATTAAAATGATTAAAAGAAGTGTAAAAAACAAGACATGGATAGTATCAAAGAGACAAAGAGAATCTCTAGAAATTTAAAATGTAATTACTTAAATAGAAACTCTTAGTATATTAGATAGATAGAATATTAGACACAGATGAAAAGTAAGTTAATGAACTGGAATATAGATCTGAAGAAAACTTGTAATATCGCTCACAAAATTATGGATGGTTTGATCTAGAGATAGATATAAAAAATAAATTGAGATTCTCTAACATATAACTCTAATACAGGTTCCAAAAGAAAGAGAGATTAGAATTCCCCTTAAAAGATCACATACATTTCTTCTTTGCCGTTATTAGACATCCATTCATTTATGTAGCAATCTAATTTTGTTAATCCTTCTCTTCTATCTATCCACTCAAGAAACATTTATTCAAGTACATGCTTTGTTTTTTGTAGTGTGTTACATGCTGTGTACACAGAAATAAAAATCTAATCCCATACATATATTTCCGAAAAAAAAATTGCTTAGTATTGAGCAATCATCCTTGGAATGACCAGAAACTCTCAAAAGAAGTAAACTACTTTATTTAGGATCTCAAGAGGGTTACCATCTCAAATTCTGCAGTACAAGTCAAAAACAGTAAAGTTAGCTGAGGGAAAGAGAAAGAAAAGAGAAAGGCATTTATCTGGAAAAATGAATATATACATAACACAGCAAGAAGAAAATATATAACTGGCATGAGCCATAGTTGATATTGTCTTCAGCAAGCACCTCAGATTATTGACTTTCTCCCTGAAACTTTCATTCCTGAGAAATAGGAGCTCTTGATGTCCAATATGTCTTGGATTGCAAGGCTTTTCCATTAATATTTACCTCTTGACTTAATAGAAGCACCTTGGGATCAACCAGATTCTAGCCATACTCCTTCATGTCCTCATTTTGTTGCAGTCACTTTATTTCTCCTAGGGAGTCAGGACGAAGCACGACTTTTTTTTTTTTTCCTCTGTTTTATTTAGTGTTCCCAGGAGGACTAAATGGACAGATGGCAGTTGCCACCTCCAGTTTAGTGGGATTATTGTTAAACCTTTTGATGGAAGCATTTCTCCTTTGGATATTGAAAACTGTAAGTCAGCAGAGTAAAGTCATGGATATTGAGAGGAAATACTTTGTGAGTGAGTCATTGGGTATAAAAGGTGCCAAACCCATTTACTAGGACCCATGTCTTCTAGCCATAAATTAATTCCTCCTCAGAGCATTTACTATATCCTGTAGCATTTTAAGCTCTTTCTCTACAATGAAAGCATTACAATCAGTATCAATGTGAGACAGATATTCTCATCATCAATCCTCTGATCCTGTCTCTTTTAAGAGCTTGACAACCCATTCAATCTAAGCAATCAGGATTTTCTCTTGGGCAATGTGAACCAAAAAATGTACCTGAAGTTTTGCCCACTGGAAAGACTTCTCTCCTTCATTTCACTTCTATTCAGGGCCACCCCAGAGTGAGTTCTAATATTATGGTGGTCTACCTCTGCCTGTTGTCACCCACAGATTTCTATATCACTTAGTCATAGGGAACTTCCTATGAAGCGGTATGAGCCCATAAAGTAAGTGAGCTAAGAGAGAAATGGCAGCATGGGAGATGTAGTCCCACTAGAAAAGTAGAAAATGTTCTTTTTCAGTTTGTTTTTTCCTTGAGGATCTTCCTAAGGCTGTTCTCTAATATACCAACTTCTCCTTGATTATGGAGTGTATTGCCTACAGACATTTTTAGGGCTTGGTAGGTCTGAAAACTGCAAGTTTATAATGGTCAACTGAGGTTCCATATCACCAGATATCCTATGGTTAGTAGGACTCAGTGGAAAGCAAACTGTTGTTTTCCAAAAGAATAAAAGATACATACAAAAGAAGACATGGCTTTCTTCCAAATTTGGGGGGGCCTTCACTATGACTCTTACTGGGATTTGCCACAGGTGTAATATATTATCTTAATCTACCCAAGGCATTTAATTTGCCATACCATTGAATCAGATGAGTCATGGAGATCAAAGGGCAGAGGTATTTGCAGTGTGGTTTGGACAAGATGAAGACTTTTCTTGTTCTGGGCCATATTTAAATCAACTAAGTGGCCATCAATAGACAATTGGATAAAGATGTGGCACATATAAACAATGAAATATTAATCATAAGAAAGAATGAAATCTTACCATTTGTGACAACATGGATAGAACTAGAGGTTATTATCCTTAGTGAAATAAATCAGACAGAAA
This sequence comes from Pteropus vampyrus, assembly GCF_000151845.1. Lineage (NCBI taxonomy): Eukaryota > Metazoa > Chordata > Mammalia > Chiroptera > Pteropodidae > Pteropus > Pteropus vampyrus. The sequence goes on from NW_011888883.1 coordinate 2,338,747, forward strand.
AAGGCAAATACCATATGATTTCACTTATACGTGAAATCTAAAGAACAATATAAATGAATACACAAAACAGAAACAGACTCATAGATACAGAGAGCAAACTAATAGTTGCCAGATGGGAGGGGTGTGGGGGTTAGGTGAAAAATGTGAAGAGAGTAAGAAGTACAAAATAGTCACGAGGATGTAAAGTACAGCATAGGGAATATAGTCAATAATATGGTAATAACTATGTGCAGTGCCAGGTGGGTACTAGACTAATCAGGGAGATCACTTCTTATACAAATATCTAACCACTATGCTGTACATCTGAAACTAATACAAAATAATATTGAATGTCAACTATAATTGAAAAAAAGTCAGGTAGTTTCAGATCACTAAATGTTACCTTGTAAACTATATATAGTAGCTATAGCTTCCAAAATGCAAAAATTCCACTAAGAATTGTATGTACAAGATATTGCAATTTATTTTTAATTTTGGAGAGAATATCCTATCTTGTGCCTGGCTACTGGTCTGCCAAAAACTTCAGTGAGCTATCAGATCCCTTTAAGTGGAGCATACCTTTCATCTTCTGACATCTTGGCAACTTGCTACTTTCTGCTCTTAAGGTTTTATTATTATCATAAATGTGGTGAACCAGCGAGATATGCTGTGGACTGGGAAGTAGACAAGATTCCTGAGAACCAAACTGTGCACTGAGTTGAGGAGTTGATGTATTCTGATGCAGGGTAACAAAGATATACTATTCTCTTTTCCAGGGGAATCTAATGGTTTGTGGTGTCATCTGTTTGTTGAGATTGAAACAAACAAACAAACAAACAAACAAACAAACAACAAACCACACTGGATTAATAGCTGGTTACCAGATACCATTGCCTATACCAATTTAGTCCATTAAAAAGATTGTATCTGGAACAGCAACTTTTGTTAGCTTCATCAACTAACTCAAGGTATAAATATTCACTATTATTTTCTGAGAATTAATGATCTTTTATAGTAACTAAACTAGAGAATTAAATTGGACATGTTAGAATTACCATCCTGCATTTTCCAGCCTTTAGTGGTAGTCATTATTTCTGTGCTTCTCCTAAGGGTGTAGTATTGCTCTTGACTCACTGTTCTGTACAAAAAGAAAGATGCACAGGCTCCACACGGGCCTATTTTTCTATAGCTCTTACACTATGAGCTGGAAATCCAGTATATTTTTCCAACTACTGAAATGTATTCAAACATTACATTGAGGACCTGGGGAAATAACCATGTAATGGGTTGAGGGTTACACACAGCCAGTTATGAGGGAGATTTGGATGAAAATTCTTTCCACAGCTTATGGCTCTGGGAGTGTAATAGAATGAATACTTATTTATGTGTATCTATGTCAGGGGAAGGGGTTTTCTCATTGAAGAGAAAACCTAGATACTGTGTGAGACATAATTTTTGGTATTTTGGGGTTTGAAGGAATTAGGGAAATCTCAAAGGGCCAGGAAAAAAAGAAAGAAAGAAAAAGCTGCAAGGATCGGTAAACAACACACACGAAAGGAGGGATTCCTTTAAGGTCAGGAACCAAATTGTCACTGCTGCCAAGGAACAGAACCTTGGCCTGGTGACAAGATAGGGGTGGGAAGTTGCTAAATCTGAGTTTTCCAGATTAAGCCTAGGAACCTTGAGGGTGGTTTAAATGGTCACAGATTGGTAGCCTATCCTGACTCATGGCTGATGGAAAACAAATCCTCTTTGGTAAAAGTATTCTTGTTTTAGGCTCTCTGGTTTTCCACTGATTAAGATCAACCAGATGTAAGCCCACAATCAAAGATACCAAACATGCAAAGGGACTAAATGACATGAGTGAAAGTTAGCGTAGATAACCTACAACAGACCTAGACCCTCAAAGACTTAAGATATGAGAATCATAAAATATAGTTTCATAAGATGTAGAACATAAAATGACATTTAATGAAATAGTTAAAGGAATAGAAGATAGAATAATCAAAATGTGCAAGCTACAAGACATCATTTTTAATGTCTGGGCATCTATAAAAAGGTACAAAATATAATTTTTAGAAACGAAAAATGTAGTTGTTAAAAAATAAACAGATAGGTTAAAGAGCAGATTAGATATAAGGAAAAGAAATAAGTTAACTGGAAGACAGACCTGAAAAAATTAACTAGAATTAAACACAGAGAAATAAAGAGACGTAAAATATGAAAGAAATGTTAAGAGATGTGTAGGATAGTAAGAGAAGGTCTAACTCATGTTACTTGTATGATATATGGAACAGCAGCAAGAGCCTCACTTGGGATGGTGTTAGAAATTTCAATTTTTAGGATCGCCCTCACTGCTGAACTTTATTCTTGAAAGATTCTTGAATGAGAATCTGCATTGGTCAATAAGCTTCCCAGTTGATTTACATGCACTCAAAGCTTTGTGAGGTGGTGAGTGAACAAGTGTATAATCAGAATTCCAGAGAGAGAAAGTAAAGAGAATGGAAAAGAAACAATATTTGAAGAGATAATGATTATGCATTTTCCAGAATTGGTGGAAGACATGAATTCATTTATATTAAAAACAAATCAAAAGAAATTTACACCTAGAAAGATTGTAATGAAACTGTAGAAATCTCAAGTTATCTAAAGAGAAAAGACCATTGGACTGCTGACTTTGACAGTGACTTCAACAGCAACAATAGAAGCAGAAGATAGTGAGTGACATTGTCAAAGTGCTAAAAAAAAAAAATAACTTTCGTATCCACCAAGACTACCCTTTAAGAAAAAAGGCAAAATAAAAAGCATTTTCAGGTAACCAAAATCAGAGAGAATTTATCAATGAATCTATACTTAGGAACTTCTAAAGGAAGTATTTAAGAAAGAAAAAAAGATTATTCCAGAAGGAAGTTTTGAGATACAGGAAAGAGTGATAAAAAGCAACTGATAAACTTAAATAGATCGAAACAAATATTATCTGTATAAAATAAAATGTAATTTGTGAACATTTAAACAAAGGGTAGAATTAAAATACTTGACACAAATATTATGTAAGTTGGGAGGGGTGA
>NW_011888883.1:2341843-2343361 GCF_000151845.1 Pteropus vampyrus
GGTGTTAGAAATTTCAATTTTTAGGATCGCCCTCACTGCTGAACTTTATTCTTGAAAGATTCTTGAATGAGAATCTGCATTGGTCAATAAGCTTCCCAGTTGATTTACATGCACTCAAAGCTTTGTGAGGTGGTGAGTGAACAAGTGTATAATCAGAATTCCAGAGAGAGAAAGTAAAGAGAATGGAAAAGAAACAATATTTGAAGAGATAATGATTATGCATTTTCCAGAATTGGTGGAAGACATGAATTCATTTATATTAAAAACAAATCAAAAGAAATTTACACCTAGAAAGATTGTAATGAAACTGTAGAAATCTCAAGTTATCTAAAGAGAAAAGACCATTGGACTGCTGACTTTGACAGTGACTTCAACAGCTACAATAGAAGCAGAAGATAGTGAGTGACATTGTCAAAGTGCTAAAAAAAAAAAATAACTTTCGTATCCACCAAGACTACCCTTTAAGAAAAAAGGCAAAATAAAAAGCATTTTCAGGTAACCAAAATCAGAGAGAATTTATCAATGAATCTATACTTAGGAACTTCTAAAGGAAGTATTTAAGAAAGAAAAAAAGATTATTCCAGAAGGAAGTTTTGAGATACAGGAAAGAGTGATAAAAAGCAACTGATAAACTTAAATAGATCGAAACAAATATTATCTGTATAAAATAAAATGTAATTTGTGAACATTTAAACAAAGGGTAGAATTAAAATACTTGACACAAATATTATGTAAGTTGGGAGGGGTGATCGAAATCAGAGTATTTTTAAATCTTTGTATCGTCTGGGAAAAGGTCAATATCTTAACTATGAATTACATTGTGCTAGGTATTCATAGTAAAATTTCAGGGGTAACTCCTAAAAAAATAGTATACATTTTTAAAAGAAAGTATAACTAACTGAAAAAGTGCATAACTTTCAGTTTCATTTTAAAATAAAATTGTTTACATTAGTTTTAAATGTATCCAGTATGGAATCAATATATTATACCCATTGTCTATTTTAAAAAATACAAGAACAAGATTGTCATTAACAGCCAGAAATTTTACATTGTTCTAGTTTTCAATTTAAGCTAGATTTACATTTTACTCTTTCTTTAAAATTCATAATAATATAATCTACTTTCTGGTGGGAGGTTTTTAACTGATCACTCTATCATAGTTCTTTCCACAAAATTATGGATCTAGATTAAAATTAAAGTAATTTTTGTTTCCTATGAATATGCCTCTTTATTTTATTAAAATTTTAAATTTAGTTACCACTATACTTCTTGTTAATGCACTGTTGATCAAAACAGATATGTATTCCACATTTCGATCAATATAATTAGATATACGAAGTAAAATTTTATTGCGAATGCATCTCTTCTTGAGACCGTTAGTGCTGCCTGATTTCAATTAGTTCATGTACCCAAGTGTTGCTAGAAAGACACAAGATTCAGCGGTAATTACATTCCTACTTTACATTTTATAATATGTAAAGAAAACTTTTTATACAAATAAATAGATGAGACTGTCAT
>NW_011888883.1:2344321-2346735 GCF_000151845.1 Pteropus vampyrus
TGTTGGCAGAATCTAGTGCCTTGAGGCTATAAATCAGATATCCATGTTTCCTTGCTAACTGTCAGTAAGGGGTTGCTCTCTGCTCCTAAAAGCTGCTTGCAGTCCTACTCATTGGGCCATCTCCATCTTTAAACCAGCAATGGCACATTGAGTTCTTCCCATGCTTTAAATTTCTCTGACTTCTTCTTGTGCTGTTGGTTGGAGAAAGCTCTGGTTTTAAGATCTCATGTCATTAGTTCAGGCCCACCTTGATTATCTTCCTATCTTAAAGTCAAATATGCCATGCAACATAACATAATCACAGGAATGATACCTCACTATGTTCATAGGTTCTGGACATTAGAGAAAAAAAATTCTGCCTTCTACAGTCCACCATTTCACTTGCCCCCAAATTCACACTTCTCTCCAATGCAAAATATATCCATTTTGCTTCAAGATTCCTAAGGATCTCATTCTGTTACAGCATCTCAAATTTGAAGAATCTGCTAAATTGGTGGGCAGTGTGGAGCCATTAAAAGATTTTAAACTTTGAAATTGTACAATCAGAATTGTTCTTTAGAAAGTGTAACTGTGCAGAAAGAGCATTTCACAAAATCTGATACTATTTTATGATAAAAACAAAACAAAACAGAACAAAAACCCCAACAAAGTAGGAATAGAAGAGAACTTCCTAAACCTGATAAAGTCCATCTGTGAAAAGCCCACAGCAAACATCATACTAAATGGTGAAAGTTGGGTGGCTTTTACCATAAAATAAGGAACAAAAATAAGAATGTCTGTGCTCACCACTTCTATTCAACATTGTACTGGAGGTCTAGAGAGGGCAATTAGGCAAGAAAAAAAAAGTCATCCAGATTGGAAAGGAAAAAGCTATCACCAGTTGCAGGTACCATGACCTTGTATGTATAAAATTCTAAAGAAGCCACTAAAATTGTTAGTTAATATTTGGGTTCAACAAAGTTGTAGGATACAAGATCAATATACAAAATTTAATTGTATTTCTATACTGCAGCACTGATAAATTCAAAAATGAAATAAGGAAACAATTACATTTACAATAGCATCAAAAAGAATAAAATAACTAGAAATAAATTTAACAAAAGAAATGTAAAACTTGTACTCTGAAAATTATAAAACAATGTTGGAAGAAATTAAAGAAGACCTAAATAACTGAAAAGACATTCCATGTTTATGGATTTGAAAACTTAATATTAAGATGACAATACTCCCAAAATTGGCCTTCAGGTTCAACGTGATCTCTGTCAAAATCCCAGTCCGGTTTTTGTTTGTTTGTTTGTTTGTTTTTGTTTTGCAGAAATTGACAAACTAATCCCAAATTTCTCATGGAAATGCAAAGAACCCAGAATAACCAAAATAATTTTGAAGAAAAAGGACAAAATCAGAGGAAACATACTTCCTGGTTTCAAAACTTACCACACAACTGCAGTAATCATGACTGTGTGGTGCTGCCATAAAGATAGACATATAGCTCGATGGAATACAATTGAAGGTCCACAAATGAACTCTATGTTTCTAGTCAACAAATTTTCAACAAGAGTACCAAGAAAATTCAATGGGGAAAGAATAGTATTTTCAACAAATGGTACTTGGACAATTGGATATCCACATACAAAAGAATGAAGCTAGACTCTTATATCATACACACAAAAAATGAACTCAAAATAGATTATAGACCCAAATGTAACATGTAAAGCTATAAAATTCCTAGAAGAAAACATAGGAGTAAGTCTTTATGATCTTGGATAGTCAGTGGTTCCTTAGACATGACACTAAAAGCACAAGCAACAAAAGTAAAATCAGATAAATTGAAAAGCATCAAAATGAAAAGCTTTTTTATTTCAAAGGATACCATCAAGAAATTGAAAACACAACCTAGAGAATGGGAGAAAATATTTGTAAAACATATATCTGATAAGGGACTAGTATCTAGACTATATAATGAACTCTTACAATTCAGCAATAAAAAGACAAGAAACCCAATTTAAAAATGGAAAAAGATTTGAATAGACATTTCTCCAAAGAATAATATACAAATGGTCAATAAAGCACATGAAAGTAGTTGTTAGGGAAATACAAATCAAAACCATGAGATAACACTTTATACCTACTAGAATGGCTATAATAAAAAACATGGATAACAATGTGTTGATAAGAATGAGAGATAAGGTGGGAGAAAACAGGAAGAAATTACCAATGGGTTTGGAATTTTATTCTGACAAAAATGTTTTGTAATTAGGTAATGATGAAAGTTGCACAAGTATGTGAATATACTAAAAACCATTAAACTGTACACTTTAAAAGTATGAATTTAATGGAATGTGAACTATATCTCAACAAAGTTTTTACTAAGATAAAAAGAAAACTTAACCCGGCATCAGGGTGTGAGTGCATTG
>NW_011888883.1:2346785-2350034 GCF_000151845.1 Pteropus vampyrus
AACTAATCCCAAATTTCTCATGGAAATGCAAAGAACCCAGAATAACCAAAATAATTTTGAAGAAAAAGGACAAAATCAGAGGAAACATACTTCCTGGTTTCAAAACTTACCACACAACTGCAGTAATCATGACTGTGTGGTGCTGCCATAAAGATAGACATATAGCTCGATGGAATACAATTGAAGGTCCACAAATGAACTCTATGTTTCTACTCAACTAATTTTCAACAAGAGTACCAAGAAAATTCAATGGGGAAAGAATAGTATTTTCAACAAATGGTACTTGGACAATTGGATATCCACATACAAAAGAATGAAGCTAGACTCTTATATCATACACACAAAAAATGAACTCAAAATAGATTATAGACCCAAATGTAACATGTAAAGCTATAAAATTCCTAGAAGAAAACATAGGAGTAAGTCTTTATGATCTTGGATAGTCAGTGGTTCCTTAGACATGACACTAAAAGCACAAGCAACAAAAGTAAAATCAGATAAATTGAAAAGCATCAAAATGAAAAGCTTTTTTATTTCAAAGGATACCATCAAGAAATTGAAAACACAACCTAGAGAATGGGAGAAAATATTTGTAAAACATATATCTGATAAGGGACTAGTATCTAGACTATATAATGAACTCTTACAATTCAGCAATAAAAAGACAAGAAACCCAATTTAAAAATGGAAAAAGATTTGAATAGACATTTCTCCAAAGAATAATATACAAATGGTCAATAAAGCACATGAAAGTAGTTGTTAGGGAAATACAAATCAAAACCATGAGATAACACTTTATACCTACTAGAATGGCTATAATAAAAAACATGGATAACAATGTGTTGATAAGAATGAGAGATAAGGTGGGAGAAAACAGGAAGAAATTACCAATGGGTTTGGAATTTTATTCTGACAAAAATGTTTTGTAATTAGGTAATGATGAAAGTTGCACAAGTATGTGAATATACTAAAAACCATTAAACTGTACACTTTAAAAGTATGAATTTAATGGAATGTGAACTATATCTCAACAAAGTTTTTACTAAGATAAAAAGAAAACTTAACCCGGCATCAGGGTGTGAGTGCATTGGGGCAGATGAAGGAAGAATGGCAAGTTAATGTAGACTAGTGATTGATTATTGCTTAAGTTCAGTGTCAGTGATGGCAATGCGGAAAAAAATGTGAGAACCATAACCAAAGGTAGACTTAAAGGATGTAGCAACTCAATGGCAAGAGGAACAAGAAAGGAAAAAGTCAGAGAATGGATAAGTCAGAGAATGGTTATGCTCTGGAGAAGTGAGTGAGAGACTGGCAGAATGGTAGGGGTCGTAATATGATGTTGGGTTTGGAGATCCAAGTGGAATGTGAAAGTAAAAGAGAAAGGGCCAAAAGCCACTGAATGCCCTTACATCTGTATAGAACTTGCTATGTGCCAGATACCATGCTAAGCATTTAGCATAATTAATTCAATTTAACCTTGAACTGAGGGAGGGACTACAAACATCTCCATTTTACAAATAAAGAAACTGATGCACTGAGAAGTTACATAATTGCTGAAGGTAGACTATGAACTTATCTTAGGATACAAGATCAATATATAAAATTTATTGTATTTTTATACTGCAGCACTGAAAAATTAAAAAGTGAAATAAGGAAACAATTACATTTACAAAACCCATACAACCTTTCTAGATAACAGACACTAATCATTATGTAGGTAATATTCATTGCCTCAATTCACAATTATTAATTAATTGTTTATTTACAATCAACAAAAAAATTATCATAAAGTATTTTAGTCTTGATTTATGTCACTTGAGCTTGGAATCTATCTGAAAATGAAACCAGCCACCTTGATGGCAAATAAACTTGCTGTCATTAGAGTGTAGCACTTCAGGCAGATGTGAAAGGCAAGTTTTAGAGAGATTCCTGTATCAGTCAAGGATAAGACTGATGTCTTCTCATATCCTTGGTAAAAGAAATTCTGCTCTGTTGGACTCTCTCTGACTTCTGTAACATATGCAGAGGATTGTCTTTCTGGAGAGCTTGAGATTTTACTTCTCTTAGGCATTATTAGTTTGCAGCTATCTTTCTGGCATAATTCCTAAAATTTAATTTGCTAAAGTAATTGTTTCCCTAATAATAATCTCACTGTATTCTCTTGATATTTAAAATGACTTAACTCTATCACTCACTATGAGATAATTATACTTCCTTTACCTCCTTTTTCAAAAGGAGGTTATACTGTCTGGTGTGTATTCTTATGATTGAGGGGTTTGGGGAAAGGCAGTCATGCATGGTCTGCTGACCTTGGGCCTGGAAATCTCCTTACATGGAGTTAAAGAGCCCTCATAGCCAGTGTAAGGCATATAGCCTTGCCTGGGGATCTCTTCCCCTGTTCTGGGCTTGATAAATACTTCTTTGTTCTACTTAAGTTGTGTGCATATGGCACCTGGCCAAATCCACTGTTCTATCTGCTCCTGATGGGGAGAATAGGTGGGTCTTCACCTACAGCACAAGAGGGGGGCATGCAATCTGTCAGCTGAGCGGCAAGATGCACTGGCCATGGGGGACCAATGCTCACTATTGAGGCTGATCTTGCTCTGTCTCTTCTCGGTGTGAGTAAAGTGTTGTTCCACCCAGTCCTGTGTGAGTTGTGTCTTTCTTGGCAACTCTAACCCTGCAAACCATGCAGTGGGTTAACATGCTGGGACTGTGGCTCCTGGTGAACATGCTGGGACTGTGGGATCTTTAATACAGTGGGACTACTTCCCTGAAGGTATAGTAACATGAGTCATTTGCTTTATAAAGGCCCTTACCTATCTGAAGATGCAAGAGACCAAGTGCTAAGACTTTTAGGCTAATGTAAAATCTTCAAGAGCTAAAAATCAAAACCCAATAGTATTGTTTTTAAAGTACAGATGAACAAAAAGAAAAACTGCTAGTAATCCCATCACTAAAATATAATCACGAGTAAGGTGTCTTTTTTTTCTTTTTTTTTTTTACTGATAAGGTTTTGAGGTTTATCTTTCCAGTGTTTTTCTTCTTCTTTTTTATTTTAAATATATTTTTAATAAATGTCTTTTATTTGCAGAAAAATTGCAAGGAAAGTATAGAGGTTTTCATATACCTTGTACCCAGTTTCTCCTATTATCGACATCTTGCATTAGTATGGTATATTTGCCTAATTAATGAATCAACATTAAACATTATTATTGACTAAATAATGTACTTTATTCAGATTTCCTT
>NW_011888883.1:2350084-2356206 GCF_000151845.1 Pteropus vampyrus
ACATTTACAAAACCCATACAACCTTTCTAGATAACAGACACTAATCATTATGTAGGTAATATTCATTGCCTCAATTCACAATTATTAATTAATTGTTTATTTACAATCAACAAAAAAATTATCATAAAGTATTTTAGTCTTGATTTATGTCACTTGAGCTTGGAATCTATCTGAAAATGAAACCAGCCACCTTGATGGCAAATAAACTTGCTGTCATTAGAGTGTAGCACTTCAGGCAGATGTGAAAGGCAAGTTTTAGAGAGATTCCTGTATCAGTCAAGGATAAGACTGATGTCTTCTCATATCCTTGGTAAAAGAAATTCTGCTCTGTTGGACTCTCTCTGACTTCTGTAACATATGCAGAGGATTGTCTTTCTGGAGAGCTTGAGATTTTACTTCTCTTAGGCATTATTAGTTTGCAGCTATCTTTCTGGCATAATTCCTAAAATTTAATTTGCTAAAGTAATTGTTTCCCTAATAATAATCTCACTGTATTCTCTTGATATTTAAAATGACTTAACTCTATCACTCACTATGAGATAATTATACTTCCTTTACCTCCTTTTTCAAAAGGAGGTTATACTGTCTGGTGTGTATTCTTATGATTGAGGGGTTTGGGGAAAGGCAGTCATGCATGGTCTGCTGACCTTGGGCCTGGAAATCTCCTTACATGGAGTTAAAGAGCCCTCATAGCCAGTGTAAGGCATATAGCCTTGCCTGGGGATCTCTTCCCCTGTTCTGGGCTTGATAAATACTTCTTTGTTCTACTTAAGTTGTGTGCATATGGCACCTGGCCAAATCCACTGTTCTATCTGCTCCTGATGGGGAGAATAGGTGGGTCTTCACCTACAGCACAAGAGGGGGGCATGCAATCTGTCAGCTGAGCGGCAAGATGCACTGGCCATGGGGGACCAATGCTCACTATTGAGGCTGATCTTGCTCTGTCTCTTCTCGGTGTGAGTAAAGTGTTGTTCCACCCAGTCCTGTGTGAGTTGTGTCTTTCTTGGCAACTCTAACCCTGCAAACCATGCAGTGGGTTAACATGCTGGGACTGTGGCTCCTGGTGAACATGCTGGGACTGTGGGATCTTTAATACAGTGGGACTACTTCCCTGAAGGTATAGTAACATGAGTCATTTGCTTTATAAAGGCCCTTACCTATCTGAAGATGCAAGAGACCAAGTGCTAAGACTTTTAGGCTAATGTAAAATCTTCAAGAGCTAAAAATCAAAACCCAATAGTATTGTTTTTAAAGTATAGATGAACAAAAAGAAAAACTGCTAGTAATCCCATCACTAAAATATAATCACGAGTAAGGTGTCTTTTTTTTCTTTTTTTTTTTTACTGATAAGGTTTTGAGGTTTATCTTTCCAGTGTTTTTCTTCTTCTTTTTTATTTTAAATATATTTTTAATAAATGTCTTTTATTTGCAGAAAAATTGCAAGGAAAGTATAGAGGTTTTCATATACCTTGTACCCAGTTTCTCCTATTATCGACATCTTGCATTAGTATGGTATATTTGCCTAATTAATGAATCAACATTAAACATTATTATTGACTAAATAATGTACTTTATTCAGATTTCCTTAGTTTTTACCTAATGTCCTTTCTCTGTTTCAGGATCTCATCCAAGATATCACATTACATTTAGTTGTCATGTCTCCTTAGATCCTTCTTGGCTGTGACAGTTTCTCACTTTTCTTGTTTTTGATGACCTTGACAGTTTGAAGCAGTATTTTGTAAGATGTCCCTTAAATGGGACTTGTGTGATGTTTTTATCGTGATCAGACTGGGATTATGGGTTTTTGGAAGGAGACTACGGAGGTAAAATGCCATTTTGATTCCATCATATCAAGGATACATACTATGCACATGACTTAATCACTGTTGATGTTGACCTTGATCATCAGAATGAAGTAGTGTTTGTCAGGTTTCTACAATGTACAGTGACTCTTTTTTTACTTTCCCTCCCCATATTGTCCTCTTTGGAGGAAAGCTTCTATGCACAAATGAGACATATGGAATGGGGAGTTATGTTCCACTCCCTTATGGATGGAGTATTTATATAAATTATTTGGGATTCTTCTGCATGAGAGATTTACATGTATATATGTATGTATGTATATCACTATGAACTCATGGATATGTATTTTATACTTTGCATTATTATTATCCAATATTGTTTTATTTATTTTTCTTGTTCAAATTTTTCTGTCTTTGGCCACAGGGAGTGCTTTCAGTTGGTTCTTGTGTTCTTTTGCTTCGATGAACCCTCACAATTGTGTTTTTTTGTTTGTTTTACTTACTTTCTGATATTGCAATATGATTTAGGCTCATCTTCATAGTCGGCCATTTCTTCAAGGAGCCTTGGTCCTTTAATTAGAGAATGGAATTAGAAAGCAAGATCTGGGTGTTAGCTATGTTCATTGATATTGGAGTATCATTGCTTTTAAGCCCTTCAGCTGACAGAGCAAGGACATAAGGTTCAGAATTGTTAAGAGGTACTCCTATGGGAAACAATGTTATTAACTAGACCACAGTATTTATATGCAGTTTCTTTTGCCTTTAGTCTTATTGTATTCAATCATTTATAAAGTTACACAGGCAACATCTCTCCCCCACTCCTTTCAGTGAAGTTGTTTCACATATTTATAATAACATTAGGTTCTTTTCTTGCATTCTGCAACTCATGCTGGGATCCTCAAGACATCCTGAGTGATTTTTTAAAAAATTTACATGCACTGAGGTTTACTCTTCGTTCTATAAAGTTCCATGGGTTTTGACAAGTGTGTTATGTACCCACAATTACAGTTTCATATAAGATAGTTTAATTTCCCTAAAAATTCCCTGTGTATTATTTATCAGCCCTCCTACCCTCCTTCAAATCTCTGGCAACAACTGGTTCTTTAGAATGTGTGTGTGTGTGTGTGTGTGTGTGTGTGTGTGTGTTTAGAATGTTATAATTGGTATCATATAGTATGTAGGATTTTTTAGACTGGCTTTTTCACTTAGCAAAATGCAGTTAGGATTCATCTATGTTTTATTATGCCTTGAGACTTTATTTCTTTTCATTACTGAATGATAGTCTACATTTTGTCCCTGAATAATTATACCAAAATTTGTTTATCCATTTATCTATTAAAGGACAAGTTGATTGCTTTCAATTTTCACTTTAAAGCTGCTATAAACATTCATATACAGGTTTTTGTGTGGATATAAGTTTTCAAATCTTTAAATAAGTACCTACGCGTGCAATTGTTAGCCTTATAAGAAACTGCCAAACTCTTCCAAATGGCAATACCATTCTGCATTCCCGCCAGCAATGAATGAGAGTTCTTGCTGTTCCACATCCTCAACAGCAGTTGGGAAGGTTAGTTTTTGGAGTTTAGACATTGTAACAGCTGTGTAGTGGTATCTCATTGTTTTAATTTGCAATTCCTTCAAGACAACTGATGTTGAGCTTCTTTACATATGCTGTTTGCCATTTCTATCTTTTGTTTACTGTCTGTTCAGATTTTTACCCATTTTTTTTTATTGGGTTGTTTTTTTTATTGAGTTTTAAGAGATATGCACATTTTGGATTTAAGTTTGTTATCAGATATGTGTTTTGCGAATATTTTCTTCCTCTTTGCGGATTTTTTTTAAACAGTGCCTTTGGCAGAGCAGAATTTTTTAATTTTAATAAAATCAACCTTTTTTCTTTCATGGATTATGATTTTGATGTTATGTCTAAAAAGTCATCACCAAATCCACATAGATTTTTCTCTTCAATCTTTTTTTTAATGCCTACATTTTCTATAAACATGAAATTATATTGTATATACTATACTATAATTGCTTTTATACTTAACAACATATGTAAACTTTTTTCATGTTGTTAAATACTCTTCTATGGCATCCTTTCATTGACTGCTCAGTTTTCTTATATACAGATGTACCAGTAAACATTAAATCAACTCTCTAATGTTGAATAATATATTTTTACTGAATCATTTTACTGAATCATTATACTATATACATTTCTGAAAAGTTGTTTCGGGTTTAAACTTGGTAGACTAAATCAAGGTTCTTAGTCTCTGAATTGAAAAAAGATCTGAATCTTTCTTTTTTTCTCTCCTTTTCCCTTCCTTCCACAAATATTTAATGAATCTTTGCTATGTGTGAAGTCATTTGAGATTCGCTCTGTTAGACTCTGGGGATGCCTCAGTGAACCAGTGTCCCTGTTCTTAAGGAGGCTGTGCTCTAGTGGTAGAGTCATAAAACAAACAAATAAATAATATGATTTTTGATAGTAATCATAATAATGAAGAATATAAAGAAGATAAAGGGATAGTGATAGACAATGGGTCCTGAGACTCAAGACAGGGAAGAAAATGAACACATTAAAAACTGATAGATTTGCAGAGAATGATGTTAGGGGAATAAAAATCCTGCTGATGTTTCTGAACTGCTATAGCGAAAGTGAAGGAAAGGAAAGCCAGAAGGTGAGAGAGAGAGAGTACAGAGTATAAATTCAAAAAAGAGTAGAGAGTATAAATTCAAAAAAGGTGCACTTCCCATGTAACTATGGGAAGGAGTGAATGGAATGATAAAGGCCACAATCAAAGGAACTCCGAGGAACCATGACATTAGAGCCCAGGATGGTCATTCACATAAAGTCACACAGGATGGACAAAATGATGGTTATACTTGGAGTATTGAGAAAGAATTTGAGCCAGGTTGATAAACTGTTCAGAATATGATGGAGTGACTACAGATCAAAATTGACAGAGATGAGGAAGAGTAAGAGTGGAATAGCCAAATGGCAGAGTTTTAACTGAGCAGGAATTATTACAATAGGAAAAAATAATGGTCTGGAAGTGGCACGAGTGATTAAAGAAAATGCTGACTCTACTTCCTAACTCCTAGAAGTAGCCTGAGTAAAAAAATGAGCTAGAACTGTTTTCTGAAGTCTGATAATCTTTGGGAGAAACAGTCTTAGGAGAGACAGGTTTTAGCCAGGGCAAAAAGAAGGAAAAAACTTTCTGTAAATAGTTAAAAGATGGAGGAAAGTTTTTCAATGGAAAACTTTGGGAAGGAGGGAAGCAGTGACACTTGGGAGAGAGGAAAGGAAACAGAACACTGGGATATGTTTGGAGAACACAGAAGATAAGAGTTGCTTTCATTTGGGGCTGTAGCCAAAGAAAATATCAGGTCTCAAGGTTTTAATAGAACTCTGTAATAAAATGTCTTAGTGTCAGTGTAATTTGAGGATCAAGATGAAGCTCATGGTCGGCCTTCTGGTGTGGCACAGCCTGTGGCAGGTCAAGTGGAGGCCATTATTGGGAGAAGCTGTAAGAAAGCTTTACTATGGTAATAAATGGTATATACAAAATTATAGGCAGTTTCTGATATTTGGAGGAAAACAGGATAGTTTAAGTACTTTCAAGCACTTCAGACATACCCAAATAATCGATTCATTAATTACAAGTCACTCAGGTTTTATTTAAAACAATTCTCTTAAAAAAAAATTGTCTAATTATAGTACCTTGTTCTACTTCCTGGTAGTGTGTGCCTGAAAATAACGAAACTGTATTTTTTTTAACACATGCTTGTTACGAACTAAATGCTTATGTACTATCCACCCTCCATTCATATATTGAAATTCTAACCCGTAATGTGATGGTGCTAGGAGGCAGGGCCTTTGGGGGGTGATTAGGTCACAAGAGTAGAGCCCTCGTGAATGAAATGAGTGCCCTTATAAAAGAGGTTCCGCAAAATTCCCTTGTCCCTTCCACCACCACGTGAGAACACTCTGAGAAGATAGCTGTCTATGAACCAAAAAGTAGGCTCTCATCAGACACCGAATCTGCTAATGCCTTGAACTTGGACTTCCTAGCTTCCAAAACTGTGGGAAATAAATGTTGATTAAGCCACCTGGTCTATGATATTTTTGATATAGTAACTAGAAGGAACTAAGATAATGCTTAATAATTTAAAAAAATCACACTGACCACCTTCTTCTAATAGCATGTACCTGCTGCTTCCCTCCCCCAATGGCTATTTTCCTTGGCCTTGGTCTTAAAAAAAGCAACTCTTATCTTCTATGTTCTCCACTCATGTCTCAGTATTTTTCTGTGCCTT
>NW_011888883.1:2357046-2359270 GCF_000151845.1 Pteropus vampyrus
GGGAGAAAAATCTTTTTCAGGTTCCTAGAGGGTAGGGAAAAAATTAGACTTATCTGCATAAAAGCGATTTGCTAAAACGGACCCCCTGGTACTGAAAGGAGGAGAGGAGGAACAAATGCGAAACGCTAATGGACCAGAGCTTATGTGGGGGAATTCTGCTTCACTGAAGTTTTCTTTTAACCTGAAATTTAAGAGTACTTCTGTGTGGGACGTGAACGCCCCAGGAAATAAAAAGGATACAGGTAAGGCAGACTCATAGTTGGGTGGGATGACATCCAGCATGCCCAGAGAACATTCTATAACGTGACTCAGGATCTTGACTATTGGCCAAGGAGGTGGTCAGCGAATACAGGTATCTCCATATAACAATTTTGTTGAGACTAACTGAACCCATACACAGAAATGAAAATTATATATGTATAAAGAGCCATAAATAGTCTGAAACTGAGACTTGACTGAATGCAATGTGTGAAATGTGTAATTCTGTCAAGTAATTGTTTGCCTCCAGTGATATACATAGAGGCCAAGGAACCTGGAAACAACAATAATAACCTGTCTTGATCTGTGACTTTGGGAAGTTCAGATACATAAAGACTTGTCTTATGTATAATGAGAGTAGATGATAATGAAATTCAGGTTTCATGAAGCAACAGTGGAGATAATCAGGATCTGAGAAAATTATGATTTCAGATATAAGATAAATGTTGTTATACACACTTGAATCTGTTCCTCTCCAGTCAGCAAGAGTGCTACTTGGAGGAAACATTCGTGTTCTCATTTCAGAAGGGTTTACTGAACTCTCAAGACACCAGGAGATGAGAGAGCTTCAAGGATCTAGACTTAGCATAGCAGAAGCTGACAGGGAATAGTTAAGATGGCATGAGTGACAGTTCTGAATCATAGAAGCCAGCAGAGACTAAGACTGTGATCAGCTGAGGTCACTGGCTCTCTGATTGCTAACCACAGATCATGTGATTAGTTTTTGCCTCGTAACCACAGATCATGTGATTAGTTTTTGCCTCGTAACCCCAGGAAAGGCTTTGTGATACTGTGGATGTCTGTATCTCTAATCCTAGTGCTTTCCAACCATGTTTCTTTCAGCATTCTACTTTAGGGTTAAGGTTGGTAAGAGAGGGTATAAATCACTTTTGGTTGGAAGGACCACTTACAAATTGGAGTGGGAGTTGAAAATGGATCCACCACTTGCCTCACCAGAGGACACTTTCTGTGTGACACTGCTAACCACTACCTACTTGCAATGACTCAGCAATAGTATGGGAACATTTCTGTTTTACCATTTCATGCCTGATATCATGTGGGCTACACTTGCTCTAAATTGTGTCTCTTCAGACTAGTATGTCCTTGATCACATGGAGTCTGATCACCTTGGGGACCTCAGACAGCTTTGAGAATTTGGCTCTAACCTGCTGACCATTCTGTGGTACTTGATCTTTTAGTGCATCCAGAGAATTATTAGATCCCAGTGATATTTTCAGATGCTCCCTGTAATTTTGTAAATCACTTGACTAAACAATGTTAAGCAGGTTCCTTTACTACAAGTCTTTTCAGAGTCTTTAATGTGCTAATATCAACTGGAAAAAAAAAGATGGTATGGGATTCACCATGTCACAGATTTACTCAGATATTTTTCACAGAATACTTACTAACATCCTATTCACACATTATTCTTATTAACAACTTGCGGGACAGTATTGTTCCAGGGAGTACAGTTTGAGAAATATTGTTTTACGGAAATTAAAAAACCTTGGCCTGACCTTTTGAATTAAAAAAAAAAAAAAAAAATCCTATCAGTCCCTGGCAGAGCTAAGCTATTATATCTAGGTGAAATTCTAACTTCATTAACAAGATTATATTAGCCAAATTACCTCTCCGAGCCAGTGGGGACAATCTGTCACCTCCAGTTTTAAATTTCCAAATTATCCCCTCAGGAATTAACATTTAGTTCATTGTAAGAAAAACAAATTCTTCTCAGTGGAAGAGCTCCAACTGCTTTGCTATATAGTCATGGTTACATATTTTTCCTATTTTTATTAATTTTTTTTAAAAAAACTAAAAATAGTAGGACACTGTCTAGATCTTACTGTTGAGTTTTAGAAATGAATATCATTATAATTTGGTATAGTAGAATAGCTATTTTCCAGGATGAGAATTGTCTGGATAAGATCTTTCTTCTAGTCAAATGTAGGAGCAAGCAGCCGAGACC
>NW_011888883.1:2360600-2360900 GCF_000151845.1 Pteropus vampyrus
ATAATTTGGTATAGTAGAATAGCTATTTTCCAGGATGAGAATTGTCTGGATAAGATCTTTCTTCTAGTCAAATGTAGGAGCAAGCAGCCGAGACCCGTGTCCTTCCTGCTTGTAATGATGTGTTTTACCAACAAGGAGCTTTTGAATGCCATATTCTTAGATGGGGGCGAGAAATGCAGCTTTCTGGTACTTTATGCTCTGATTCTTTTTTTATTAGTTTCAAGTATACAGTACATTGGTTAGACATTTATATAGTTTATAAAACGATCCCCCTAATTGCTCCTTCTCTCCTCTGGTTTT
>NW_011888883.1:2361110-2363015 GCF_000151845.1 Pteropus vampyrus
TCGGTTTTGATTAGTTTGTTATTTTTGTTCCTTAGATTCTGCACATAAGTGAAATCATATCATATTTATCTTTCTCTGTCTAACTTATTTCACTCAGCATAATAACCTCTAGGTCCATTCATGTCATTGCAAAACGTTCATTTTTTTTAATGGCTAAGTAATATTCCACTGTATATATGAACTATAACTTCTTTATCCAATCATCTGTTGATAGGCATTTAGGTACATCTGATAAGAGGTTAATATCCAAAATATATAAAGAACTTATACAACTCAACAACAGAAAAACAAACAATCCAATTCAAAAATGGGCAGAAGACCTGAACAGATACTTTTCCAAAGAGAAAATACAGATGGGCAATAGACATATGAAAAGACACTCAAGGTCAGTAATCATCAGAGAAATGCAAAATAAAACCACAATGAGATATCACCTCACACCTGTCAGAATGGCTATCAGCAATTAATCAAAACAAGTGTTGGCGAGGATGCAGAGAAAAGGGAACCCTCATACATTGTTGGTGGGATTGCAAATTGGTACAGTCACTATGGAAAACTGCCTAGAGGTTTCTCAAAAAATTAAAAATGGATATACCTTTTGACCCAACAATTGCACTTCTGTGTATACATCCGAAGAAAACCAAAACAGTAATTCGTAAAGATCTATGAATCCCTATGTTCATGGCAGTGCAATTTACAATAGCCAAGATATGGAACTTTCTGGTACTTTAAGGTTCACCTGGGACGGATAGCTGGCATCATGGGTCTTTAGATGACAGAGAATCTTGTGACTTCTGGGCATTTGTGGTAGGGGGACAATTGTTTCTAAGGTACATGGGTAATGCATAATATAAAGAAGGGCAAAAAATGAGCATGCATTTTCTGACTGGCAGGTTGGGAGAAAAGCCCTGCTTGAATGTATACTTTTGAGGTAGTATTTGTGACCCCAGATTATAGATCTTCAAATCTTGTTACCATTAGTATCCAGTAAGTGGTTACTTCGTAGATACAAAGCAATACAACACAGCTTTTTGCATGAACTCTTTAAAAGTACCAGATTAAACGTATGATATTTAATCTAAATATTTTAAAAATACTAATTAGAACAATAAACTTTTTGCTTTTATGAAATGATACCAGTTAGTTGGATATTGTATTTGTTTGTATGGGCCAGGTTTGCTACGTTAACAAACAGCTCCAAAATCTTAATTACCTACAACCTAATGATTTATTTTTTCATCCACACTATGTGTAATAGTATATACAGGTCCATCACGTGAAGCTATATTTCTGTTCCCCATAATCTTTCCTCTGGTCAGGCTGGTGTATAGCCTCTATCTGGATTATTGCCACTTTTGTGATAGAAGGAAAAGGGACAGTGAACCATGTGCTGGCTCTTAAAGCTTCTGTCCAGAAGTGACATGTGTCACTTTGACAGTTTTTAATAACTAAGAACAAATCCCAAGCCTGACATCAACAGGATGGGGAAAAATAGTCCTTCCTGAAAGAGAAGCAGTAAAGATTTTTGAAAAAGAATGCAGACTACTACAGAGCTCCTGAGGCTGTATTTAGAGGGATGTGGATTACAAAGGGGTCGGGGGAAGACTCAAGGAACTCATTGCTATCCTAGGAGCTTTCTGGGTGCCAACTCTCACTCTAGAGGCTCTTGAGTTGGGCAGTTCAGTACTTCGCTTCTCTACTACACACCACCACTCCTATCAATATTTCAGAGGGTCCTAGCTCCCTGAGGTAGTTTTAGCAGTATTTTGGTTAGATTCAGACAGACACTACAACCTGATCTTTGCTTTAGAGGTTTTTTGGACCTACAACACAACTGCATCCTGGAAGGGGATTGAAGGCTAGCCTCGAAGGGCCAGCAACAGCCAGATGTCAGTGCCACCTTCT
>NW_011888883.1:2363065-2372979 GCF_000151845.1 Pteropus vampyrus
TGAAGCTATATTTCTGTTCCCCATAATCTTTCCTCTGGTCAGGCTGGTGTATAGCCTCTATCTGGATTATTGCCACTTTTGTGATAGAAGGAAAAGGGACAGTGAACCATATGCTGGCTCTTAAAGCTTCTGTCCAGAAGTGACATGTGTCACTTTGACAGTTTTTAATAACCAAGAACAAATCCCAAGCCTGACATCAACAGGATGGGGAAAAATAGTCCTTCCTGAAAGAGAAGCAGTAAAGATTTTTGAAAAAGAATGCAGACTACTACAGAGCTCCTGAGGCTGTATTTAGAGGGATGTGGATTACAAAGGGGTCGGGGGAAGACTCAAGGAACTCATTGCTATCCTAGGAGCTTTCTGGGTGCCAACTCTCACTCTAGAGGCTCTTGAGTTGGGCAGTTCAGTACTTCGCTTCTCTACTACACACCACCACTCCTATCAATATTTCAGAGGGTCCTAGCTCCCTGAGGTAGTTTTAGCAGTATTTTGGTTAGATTCAGACAGACACTACAACCTGATCTTTGCTTTAGAGGTTTTTTGGACCTACAACACAACTGCATCCTGGAAGGGGATTGAAGGCTAGCCTCGAAGGGCCAGCAACAGCCAGATGTCAGTGCCACCTTCTGGTCAGCATGGTGCCAACCTTATGCCATGAATACTCGCCTGCCCCATATCTATACTAATGAAATCCTGGGCGTATGTAGTGATAAAGACATAAAGTCTATACAGCTCTTTCTAAAAAAATAAAAAATAAAAAAAAATAAAGCCCTCATAGAAATACAAACTTTGTGGTCGTTTCAGAATTCCTGAGCTTATGAGAAAAGAAAAAGTTATGCTGAGTTATCATGGCTTTATTTCATTCATAACCATTATTTTATCCAGAGTAACTCCATTTTTTACTTATTTACAGAATTGGGGGCCCTCAGAAGATTGAGTTTTTAAATTGGGATTCCCTGGAGAGTTTGAAAGCCCAGCTTTACAGAAGATGAAAGCAGCTGCTTGAATCAGTTAAGTATGAGAATAAATTTAAGGAATTTCCTATTTATAGAGACTTTTAGAGCCTATTGTATTAAAAGAAGATTATATACATTTCCACCCATATATTTAATCTTTCAGTTTAAACACATTTCCTCTTAACCTATTATTGGTAGTGATCTGAAACAGCTAAGCAGCATTTTGCATGTGTCAAAAAAGCATTAAATTTATCATTTCTGCTCCTCAACTCTGCAAACACTTTTGAGACTTTTAAGTTTACACACACACACACACATAAATATATATATACACATACACATATATATATATATACACATATTTATTTTGAAGCCATCACAAACTTACAGAAAATTTACAGGTCCATTCCAAAAATTTTTTTTGCCTTGAATCACTTGAGAATAATCTAGAAACTTAATACTTCATCATCCCTGTTACCTGAGTTATTTATGTATTTTTTACAAACAAAGACAGTTCCTACATAACCACAACATAACCATTATATTAGTTTGCTAGAACTGCCATAACAAAATACCACAAATCTGGTTCCTTAAATGACAGAGGTTTAGGGAACCAGGTTTGTGGTATTTTGCTCACAGTTCTAAAGGCCAAAAGCCTAAGATCAAGGAATTGAACAGGCCTAAGATCAGGTTTGATTTCTCCTTGGCTGGCAGATAGTCAGTCACCTTCTCTATGTCCTCACATGACCTTTCTCTATATGCATGCATCCCCAGTGTCTCTCCGTGTGTCACAATCTCTTCTTCTTATAAAGATATCAGTCATATTGGATTAGGGCCCATCCCAACAACCCCATTTTAACTTAATCACCTCTTTAAAGGTCCTTTTTTTCAAATACAGTCACTCTCTGAGGTGTGAGGGCTTCAGGGTACGAATTTGAGGAGGGACAAAATTCAGCCCATAACGACTATCGAAGTCAGGAAATTAGCATGAATAAAGTACTATTATCTAATCTTCATATGTCATTTGCCAAATGTCCCAATAATGTCCTTTTTAGCAAAAAAAAATTCCAATTCACAATCATTGGTTGCATTCGGTTTTCATTCTCTTTAGTCTCATTCCGTCAGGAACATTTTCTCAAGTTTTCTTTGACTCTCGGCGCCTTGACACTTTTGAAGTTACAGTTCTGTATTTTTGTAGAATGTCCCTAAATTTGAGTGGTCTGATATTTCTTTGTGAGTTGATTCAGATTATACATCTTTAGCAGGACTATCACAGGAATGTCGCTGGCTTCTTCTCATTGCTTTAATCAGGTGGTACCAAAGCTGATTTGCCCTATCACTGATGATGTTCACTTTCGGCACTTGATTAAGGTAGCATCTGCTAGGCTTCCTCACAGTCTTATGCTTTCTTCTTTAGTAATTACCAAATATTTTGTAGGGATGTGCTGTGAGACTATATAAACACTAATGCCTGAGATTTTCAATTTATTTGCTTATTTGTAACTATATTGTCTCAGGTTTTCCTAGTTTGATGGGTTACAATCCATTATTACTATCATTATTATTATCATTATTATAATTATTTATTTTGATCAACTAATTGTCTCAAATATGACCAGTGGGAGCCCCTTCAAAATGGTTTCTTGGCTGGGGATATAAAATACAGCATAGGAAATAATATAATCAATGAAATTGTAATAACTATGTATGGTATCAGATAGTTACTAGATTTATTAGGATGACCACTTTATATATAAATGTCTAATCACTATGTTGTGCTTCTGAAACTAATATAATATTGTATGTCAACTATAATTTAAAAATTAAAAAAAATTTTAAACATGATTTATTGTTTGTTTGTTTGTTTGATGTCTTGTTTACTCTGTGGGCATATTCTGGCCCAAGATATACTAGGCTTATCTTCTGTTTTCCCTGTTCCAACCCTGGAATTAACCATTTTATAACCAAGGATTCCCTTGTTCCCTTCAGTGAGGAATGATATTTAGATTTATTTTGACAACAGTATGTCTAAATACATCTGTTTTAATGATATCCTATTGTAACAATATAAATACCATCATATATTCATCCTTCTATAGAAATTTGTGATCTGAACAGATTACCACTAAGTTTTTCTGTGTAGTTGTTTATTTTAGTATTTTTATGGGAGGATATATATAGTAATGTGTATAAGGGAAAGAACACAGATAACTATGTAGAAATTAGCATAGATGAGTCCTAGTTCTGGAATTTACTTCTGGGAAAGAAATGAATCTCATTTATTTCCAACAGAGCCAATTAGATTAGAAATCCAATTAGTTTCCCAAATCCTTTCATCTCTCAAATCAATTCATCAGAGTTGTCACCTTGTTACTATCAGAATCCACTACTTGGATTTGCAAGGAGAACCAAATGTCTAGCAGACATGTATGGCTACTTCTAAAACAAAAACGTGAAATGTAATTTGTATTTAGAATGCAATTTGAAAACACTGACCTAGAGTAAATATTTTTTTTTTTTTGAATTCTATTTATATTTGAGACAGCGAGGAAAATAATTTGATTATTTCTATTCTTGGTTTTAAAATCATTTTTTTTCCTATTTTTGTTTCTTTCATTATGCTTCTCACTTCCTTTATTCCTCCTTCTTTGTCTGTCTCAGTTTTGGTAGTTCATATCCTCTCTGGATATGGTCAGAGTCATCAATGGTGGAAAAATGTGACTGCCAGAAGGTGTACCTTCATTTTTAAAACTAAATAGCTTGACAGCCTTTTAATTTACACTCATGTCAGAGATGGCATGGAACATTTAAGCTTTGTTACTGATTTTTGACATTTAACTCCATTGAACAGTGTGGAAGATGAAATTCAGAAACTTCACATTGGTAAAAAGACATATTAATTTGGTTATAGTACATGTCTTTTAAAGTTTTTCTTTTGGGAACTGTGACCATGACCTCCTAGAAATGTTTTTTTTTTTTTTTTTGAGAACTGTAAAAATGTGTGTCTACAGCATAAGGAATGCAGTTAGCATTAATATGATGGCTAGGTGGAGGGCCAGGGGAGGGAGGGAGCAATCGGGCGGATCATTTTATGAACTATATAGATGTCTAACCAATGTACTGTATACTTGAAACTAATTTAAATAACTACATTTAAAAAAATGTGCGTATACTCCATCTGAAAAACAATTTATTTCTGGACAATCGAGCAGTTAGAGAAAGCCTAGCAGGTATATTATCTATAAATGTGACCTTCAAATTCTAATACTTATGAACAGTTTTCTCACAGTTTATGATAAATGATAAACTAATTAAAAATGAGATTTTAAAATAACTTTCCATTTTTGCATTTCTTTGAATGCTGACTCAGAAATCATCTTTCTCTTATACAATGTTTGCTACACTTCAATGTGTATGCTGTAGTTGATATCCAACATTAGACTGGTTCTTTATAAAATTGTCTAGGGACATATCTAAAAGAATGCTCAAAATATACTCTGTGACACATAAACAGTTTAACTAAAAGGTCAATGGAAATTTAAAAATCCAAATACACAACAGAAATTATAATCAAAGAGCCAGTCAGAATTATTTTCTTCTTTTTCATCCTCATTTATTTTAAAATATAAACCAGCTCCTTAGATGAGCAAGCATTTACAAGCTAATGTATATTTGATGTTAGCAGTTATATATAAACATATTATCATGCATTACAACGCTCCCCCCCTTTTCTTTTATTTGTACAAGGATAGCTTTTTGTCTTCATCCATTAAGGCTGCTTTAACAGACTCCCATAGATGGGCTCATAAACAATAGAAATTTATTTATCACAGTTCTGAAGGCTGGGAAGTCCAGG
Organism: Pteropus vampyrus; assembly: GCF_000151845.1. Lineage (NCBI taxonomy): Eukaryota > Metazoa > Chordata > Mammalia > Chiroptera > Pteropodidae > Pteropus > Pteropus vampyrus. The sequence continues at coordinate 2,367,878 of NW_011888883.1, forward strand.
ATTGGCAGATTTGATGGCTAATGAGGGCCCATGTCCTCTTTCAAAGATGACAGTCTTCTCACTGTGTCCTCATGTGAAGGAAAGGGCAAGGGTATTCTTGGGAGTCTCATTGATAAGGGCACTAATCCTATTCATGAAGATTTTACTCTCATGATTTAATTACTTCCCAAAGGTCTGGCCTTAAAATACTATCACATTGGTGATTAGGTTTTAACATATGAATTGGGGCAGGGAGGCACAAATATTCAGTCTATATCACTTTTTATTTAGAAGTCATATTCTTTTTGATAAACAACATTTAATACACTCACACATTCCCAGAAAGCTAAATAATAATTATAGCTCAATTATGGCTACCATTTATTGAACATCTACTACATACTGAGCTTTTTCATATATTTCTCAATTTATTCTCATGGCAACTCTTAAAGGTAAATCATATTATGTTTCTTTTACAGATGAGGAACTGAGGCTCGTTGAGCCTTAAATAACTTTCTCATGATCCCATAGATAGAAAATTATGGTGTGATATAGAAACCCAAGTCTCATTAATTAAAAAGTCTATAAAACCTCTTTTCATTGCACCATACAGTCCCCAAACAAGTTACAATGCAAATCGACACCTATTTCTCTCTCAGAATTGCTCTTGCTATCCACATACTGAAACATGAATTTTGATCCCTTTGCTTATACTTTCACTTTTCTTTATAATAAGTAAAAATTATATAGAATTATGTAGAATTACTTTCATTGGACATAATAAGCCCTCAATGAATACTAACTGATTGAGTGAAGAATTGATTCCAGAGCAATAACAATTTTGTGTATTTAAAAGACAATAGTACCTTAATAAACACTGACCTGTAGAATGTTGTGTGTTGGTAGAGACTTTGGACAGCTGCGGTTCTCAGATCTCTACAGCAGCATATCAAAAAATAAGACACCATTCCTGAAACAACTGCTTACCTGCAGAGTAGTTCTTAGGCTAATTCATTTTACAAATACAATATCTTCTGGCCAGTCATTTCCTGGGATGCGAAGGGATCTGACTGCAGATCAGATTTGCACAAACCTCAGTATATTTTACACCTGAAAAGTGAACTCAGTGACAGCTGCTATAAATGTCTCATCTTTCTTTTGAAAGGCATCTCGCCAAGATCAAGAATTAAGAAACTAACTTTTGTTCCTTTGGTTACTATCATAAGAACTTTAAGATAATTAGGATTCGTACTATACAAAGATTCAACACAGCAGCTGGATGCTACATGTTCTAAGATATTTTCTATCTATAAAGTGCTGTAAAATTATAAATCTAATAAAACACCAATCTAACTAGTTTTTAACCGGAAACACTCTCAAGACACCAATTGTATTGAGATATCAAATAATATAATCTTTACTCCTCATTGGAATTGCTTTCATTATGTTTTTCATAAAGTTTTCTCATTTTCCCCTAAACAGGTGTGCTTGTTAAATGAAGTAATTCTTTAGCATTGTGAGACTTGTGCTTCAACTGGAGATAAAAATAAGATGCAAATTATTAAAGCATGACCACTTTTATCCTTACAGATTGGAACCAAAAGGTCTGCTTCTCTAGTACCCATTACAGAATCTTTTCCTTCCTGAAAGACCACAAATGGTTGAGGATGAAGTTTACTCTCCTGACACTTCAGAGCCCAGAACATTGCTTTCTCTCTCTTTCTCTATCATTTCATATTTCTGTACTCTGCTCTAGATGCTGCTGAAGGCTGGCAGAAAGCAAGTTTGAAACAGTACTAATGCTTTCCATTTCAAGTGGTGACCTAAGATCCTAGAGGTAAAAGCAGCCCTTAAGAGCCCATTTTATCTTGTAACAGGACTCTGCAGCTCATCCTGCTGGAATCTAGGTTGACTTTGGAAACTCAGCTCATTACCTAGAGATGTGAGAAGTCTTGATTGACCTGTCCTGATTCTACAGCTAATAGAACTGTCAGCTCTCCTGTCACTCCGCCATCACCAGCCCTCAAATATAATAAAGGCCTTGAAGGTAATACGGGAAGTGAAGCATCCCAAGGGCATAACCTTCTCGAAAATGAGCCTGATTGTTGAGCTAAATACTCTAATTCAAATGTCTGAATTCACAGCAAAGAGGAGTGAACGTGATACAGACATTTTTTATTTTTATCAGTATAATTTTTTCCACCTCAGTATGTTTATATCACTTCAGTCTATGAATGTCTCAAGTGTAGTAATGTCTCAAGTGTAGTTGAACATAGAAAAGTCAGAAAAGATCACTCAGAGAAGGCCATGATTTGTGTGTGTGTGTGTTGGAAGATGTACGTGGATAACAACAGTTAGTTGTAAGGGTGCTTTGTGTCTTTAAAGAAAAACTAAAACCCAGATTTCAGTCCATAACGATTAAATTCTATTCAATTTATTGAACCCGCCAGCATATACTGAGCTGCTGATCTTGACTGGAATTTTTTCTCTCGGCTGAGGTTAAAAACAGAAGATGCTGTTACAGAGAGCTGTTAATGTTCACAAAACATCGGTTTTCTCCTTTACATTTCCCAGACTCCCTTGCTGTTATATTTAGATCATGTGACTAAGTCTTGACTGGTCAGATCTGAGCAGAGATGATATAAACCATTTCCAGACCTGACCCATGAAAACATATCACATAACTCTCCAGGCCTCTCCTCCCTTGCCATGTGACTTTTGATGCTACATTTTCCAGATGCCATCATTACATGTTACAAGCAACCTTGATACCTGGGTTTCTGCTTTGAAGAGAATGCCCTAGTGAGCTACCCAACCCAACTGGACTTTAAATAAGTGAAAATAAACTTTTATTTTATTAATCTGTTGGGATTTCAGAGTTTGTTGTTAGCAGACATAGACTATCCCAGTGGTTTTTTAAAGTGTGATTTACAGACTGGCAGCATCAACACCTGGGAACTTGTTAGAAAAGCACATCCTTGAGCTCACTTGAGATCTTCTAAATCAGAAACTCTGATGATGGGACGTAGTTATCTATGTTTTAACAAGCCCTCTGGGTGATTCTGATGTACACTAAAATTTGAGAAGTATAAGTCTAAACTATCTTGTCAATACAGACATAATTCTTGATCTCAAGGAGCTCACAGTCTAATAGACAGATGCTTTTATATCCTAACTTCTTCTTAGTTTTCATAAGATCCTCTTGTCTTAACTGAAACAAGGCTCTTCCTCAAGAACGGGGCATTCCTTGTAGCCATCTCAAAGTGATACTATTTACTCTTTTACCACTCACATTCCATACTTTGCAGTTAAAGATGAAACTGGTGTTCACTTTGCTTCTTCCAGTTTAGTAATCCCTTACTCGCTTATAAAAGTCTTTTCCTTCAAAGCCCATGCCATTAGCTCTATCACCCCATCTTTCTCCTTCCTAGTTTAGATTACCTGACAGCCCCTGGGTCTCTTTCATTTATGATGAATTTGGCACCTGGATCAAAGTCTTCACCTCCACCATGGATACAGATCATTTCTATGCATATCTATACTTGTTGAAGTCTCTCCAAGGTAAAATAAATTCTTGAGCATCATATATCCCTATCCTTTTTCTCCTCTTCACATTCACAACCCAATTTCTTGAAGAGTTATCTATAATTATTGCTCCATTCTTTACTCCTTTCAAAACCATTATTACAATCTAATCTATGCCCTTAACAATCCACCAAAATATCTTTTGCGAAGGTCACCAATGTCCTCCATGAGGCCGAATTTAATAGGTAATCTTGGAACTCAATGACCTAACCTGTGTCTGATGATCACACTCTCTTTTTAAAAGAATTTATTCCTTCAGCTCTTCTGATATCATCTTATATACTTCTATTTCTCTCTTATATTTTCTGGCCAGTTCTGTGTCTTTGGTACATGCTTATTTCCCTCAAAGCACAGTGCTGGGCCTGCTCTCTACCCGCTATTTTTTCTCATGCTGCATTCTTCCCAAAGGATTCTCTGTTAGAACTATGGTTCAATTGCTGTGGATGCCCAGATGACTGACACTTTATGTTTTCATTCAATATCTCTTCTCTAAGTATAGTCTCAAACGTTCAACTACCAACAGACTTCTCTCGGGTATCTGAAACATACCTTAAACTCAACATGTCTAGCCCTAAATTTAGAATCTTGTCATATACCATCCCCAAATCTTGTCATCTTTCAATATTTCTAATCTCATGATACTTCATCAGTCCATAAGTATAAGCCAGAAACTCATGTATTGTCCTCGATGCTGCCTTTTCCCTCACTCTCTATGTTCAACTCTACCAAGTCCAGTTTGAATAATCTTAAATATGTTCAATGAGCCAAAGAAAATAGACAAAGAGCTAAAGGAAGGAAATTAGGAGAAAAATGTATGAACAAATAGAGAATGTCAATAATGAGAAAAATTATAAAAAGGAAACAATTAAAAATTGTGTGGCTTAAATTAAAAATTCACTATAGGGGTTCACCAGTGTATCTGAATAAGCAGAAAAAAAAACATTAAGAAACTTGAAGATAAGGCAATTAAAATTGTCTAGTCTAAGGAACAGAAAGAAAAAAGAATGAAAAAAAAATGAACGAAACCTTTGAGACACCACCAAATGTACTGCCTTATAAATCATGGAAGTCCCAAAAGGAGAAACGAGAAAGAATGAGACAAGAAGAATATTTGAAGAAATAGTGTTTGAAAAAGTCCCAATTTGATTAAAGACATAAATCTACATATCCGAAAGGCTCAACAGATTCCAAATAGGATAAACTGAAAGATATACACATAGTATAACCAAATTATAGAAAGACAAAGACAAAGAAAGAATGATGAAAACAGTAGGAGAGAAACAACTCATATGCAAATGATCATCAATAAATTAATAGCTCATTCTCATCAGAAATCATGAAAGCCAAAAGGCAGTGGGTGACATAAGTACTGAATGAAAACAAAAACAAAAACAAAAACAAAAACTGTCAACCAAAATTTCTGTACTGGCAAAATTATCCTTTGAGAATGAAAGAGAAATTAAGACATTGCTAGGTAAATATAAGCTAAAGGAGTTAATTACCAGTAGATCTACTCTATAAGATTGCTAGGGACAGCT
>NW_011888883.1:2373029-2376155 GCF_000151845.1 Pteropus vampyrus
CTTCATCAGTCCATAAGTATAAGCCAGAAACTCATGTATTGTCCTCGATGCTGCCTTTTCCCTCACTCTCTATGTTCAACTCTACCAAGTCCAGTCAATTTGATCATGCTGAATATCTCTTGAAGTGTTCCTGTTCTCAGTCTTTCCACCAGCATCGCTTTTGTTAAACCCACTATTCACTATTGTCTGGACTACTATAATTGCCTCCCAAGTGGCCTAGCCACATCTTTTCTCTAGAACCTCATCCCATTCCTCCATCTGAAAATCTTTCAGTAGTTTCACATTGTTCTTAGAATAAAGAATAAAATTCTTATGATCCTATGGCACATTTCATAGAGTGTATAATTCACTTCACACTCTTCCTCTTGCTATCTTCCTGATAGCCACAGGGTCTTCTTTCAGGTTCCTAATCCTGCCATCCTGCCTCCTATTACAGGGCCTTTGTACAAGCAAGTCTCTGCTGGAAAGCTCTCTCTCCATCCTCATCCTCTTTATATAGCTATATCATGATTATGATTTTAACTCAAGGATCCCTTCCTCAGGGAAACATTACCTGAAGTTTGAGTCATCATGTGTTATATGCTCTCATAGATTCCTGTTCTTTCTATAGGGCTCCTCTCTTAGTGGATTTGTGTATGTATGTGTGTATATATATTCATAATATGTGATTATTTTTGTTAAATGTCTTTCTTGCTCACTAGACATGTTTTATAAAAGCAAGGATCCTTTTATTTGCCTACAATTTTATCCCCAGTATAAGAACAGCTCCTGACATGAAGAAGGTATACAATAAATATTTGTAAAGTAAATAGATGACAAGAAAGAAGTTTTATTAAAATTTTCTTCTCTAACACAGTCATGACTAAATTGTTGGGCAGAAGGCTTATTACAAGGTAAGGCTATACAAATTTTAGGTTAAATAAATTTATGTTTTGAGAGAGATTATTATTTGGGTTCTACAAAGGAAAAAAAAACTTGAGGGAGATAAATTACAATTAGGTCAACTCTTCAAGTAACCTAGATTTTACCTGCAAAAGGAAATGTGTATGTGTGTATGTGTGTGTGTGTGTGTTTGGTTAGGATGATGGAGGAAAAGATGATAGATACAGAGAGTCTAAGAAACATTGAGAAGACTCCAAGATGTCCAGAGCTAAGAAGTCACAGCCACAGCCCATTTTAATTCAGATTGAAGAAGCTCATAACAGTTTGCTAACACTTCAGAAACTACACTATGCAAACATTATTTTTCCTGTATATTTTCATAATTACTGAAGCTGAACATGACCCATCATTGGGAAAGAGTTTTTCACTTGGTAAGAGAGAATTATATTTGCCTATTAGTCAATAATGTTTCTATCATTCACCTGCTTTGCATATCTGGTTTCTTTTATGGTCATGAAAGAAAAAGCCAATTTTATGAATATTTTTGATGTTATTAAAAGTTATCAGGTTAAAGTTGTAACTTAGTATGTTTTCTCAATTAAAATGGCACCTAAATTTTTTTTTGCAATTAAAAATTAGAGAGTGATGTCATGGAAAATAGTACAGTAAAAAGGTCCAGGAATTGGTCCCCCTACTGAAACAACCATTCAGCTGGAAAAAAAAAAAATCCAGAATCAACTATTCTGGAAGCCTAAGACCTGACCAGACACTTGGAGTAAACAAGGGAATACTTGATGAATAGAGAGGCTATTGAACTTTGGTAAGAGAATGACATGGGTAAACCAGCTACCACCTCCATTCTGCAGCTCCCCATGGCTGTGGGAATGGAGGCCTATATTCTTAGTGGCTGGTGCCAGGTGGACACTAAAGACCTTGTCCTCCAAAAAGTTGGGATTGTGTATTGTTATTGGTCTGACAATTCCCTTAGAGACTAGCACAGACATTTGCCTTTGTTTTTGTCCCCTTGGGCTGCACTGGCTTTCCCTCAAATGTTCATTGGAAGATTTGAAGGGATATACACACCTTTAAAAAAATTTAAATCAGACATGTAAGGAAATTTCTTAACAGGCTGACTACAGAGATAATGAAACAGAAACTTCAGTGATAACACAAACAAAGAATATAGACTTTTCAAAAATAGTTTGGAACTGTATGAACGGACAACTGCAGTCCTCAATAAACAAAAAAAGCAACCTTGAGGAGAGGAAGAATTTGATTTCCACAGTCAACCACATTATAATACATCATAATACTCAAAATGTCTGGTTCTCAACAATCAAAAAATTTACAAATCTTACAAAGAAATAGGAAAACACAACAGGAAATAAATAATTTGACAAAAAATATCTCTGAGGAAGCCCATACATTGGGATTACTAATCAAAGATGTTAAATCAATAATCTTAAATATGTTCAATGAGCCTAAGCAAATAGACAAAGAGCTAAAGGAAGGAAATTAGGAGAAAAATGTATGAACAATAGAGAATGTCAATAATGAGAAAAATTATAAAAAGGAAACAATTAAAAATTGTGTGGCTTAAATTAAAAATTCACTACAGGAGTTCACCAGTGAATCTGAATAGGCAGAAAAAAACATTAAGAAACTTGAAGATAAGGCAATTAAAATTGTCTAGTCTAAGGAACAGAAAGAAAAAAGAATGAAAAAAAAATGAACAAAACCTTTGAGACACCACCAAATGTACTGCCTTATAAATCATGGAAGTCCCAAAAGGAGAAGCAAGAAAGAATGAGACAAGAAGAATATTTGAAGAAATAGTGGTTGAAAAGGTCCCAATTTGATTAAAGACCTAAATCTACATATCCAAAAGGCTCAAAAGATTCCAAATAGGATAAACTCAAAGATATACACATAGTATAACCAAATTATTGAAAGACAAAGACAAAGAAAGAATGATGAAAACAGTAGGAGAGAAACAACTCATTATATGCAAGTGATCATCAATAAATAGCTCATTCTCATCAGAAATCATGAAAGCCAAAAGGCAGTGGGTGACATAAGTACTGAATGAAAACAAAAACAAAAATAAAAACTGTCAACCAAAATTTCTGTACTGGCAAAATTATCCTTCGAGAATGAAAGAGAAATTAAGACATTGCTAGGTAAATATAAGCTAAAGGAGTTAATTACCAGTAGATCTACTCTATAAGATTGCTAGGGACAGCT
>NW_011888883.1:2377590-2380284 GCF_000151845.1 Pteropus vampyrus
TTATGCCAGATCACTAAAAAATTATGTGCCCATAGAAATTCCTTCATAGGACTATGATTTAACATCACATCCTCAACATTTCTTGAGGACTGATCTTAGTAATAGTTTCACAAGGTATATTTATACATCTTTTATAAAGCTGTGTATGGAAGAAATTTTGTTCAGTGCTACATCTCTGACTATGGACATAATAACATTTCCTTAAATTTTATGCTAGGAAATCTAATGACTTTCAAATTATTGCTCTGTTTCCTTTTATCTGATAGAAATATATAATGTATTGTCCTTTTCTCTCCAAGTGCTCTCTAGGCAATCATATTTTAATTAGGCCCTTTGGTATAACTATCTCTCTTCCTTGTTTGCTTTTCTTCTACTATTGTTTTAATAATTGTACTACATATATTTCTTTATTGGGAGCCACCTAAATTCCTCTTTGGAAATTGGCAGAATATAAATACATTTTAAAGGGTGGGGCTGCATAGCAGAGTATTTATGAGCATGGACTTTAAAATCAGACAGACATGTATTTGTGTCTCTTCTACATTTTGCTTGTATGACCTATTGCAAGTTATTTAACTTCACCAATTTTCAGTTTGTTTATTGGTAAATGGTGGCATTAACAATAATCTCATTTGGTTTGTGGGGATTTTCTCAGTGTCTGGAACACATCATACCATAAATGGTATACCTCAAGGTTTCTAGTAATTATTAGAGAATTTCAGCAATTCTAATTCTGTCTGAATTTAAATTACTGTTCAAATAGATTGTTTAATATGGATCACAAAATACCATGCTACAAGTCATCTGTCATACGTTTTTTAGAGGCCCATTTGTGATAAGAAATGTAATTCTTCAGTTCTCCTGGGTGGCTTCTTGAGATACACAATTCCTTCCAGCCGGCAAAATGCTGCTCAAGACAAGTAAGACATGTTCTTAAGGAGTCTTTGTTGTAAACCCTCCTTGGTCAACTAGCTAACAGAGTTGTGGATTTTTAAATTCAGCAGGTCTTTCCCTGGGTTTCGGTTAGGTCCTATGGTCAATGGTGTAAAAAGGAAACATTAAAAGCTGGGCTTCCATCATAAAAAGGCAATGTAGATGCTTCCTATGGGAGATATAATTAGATTATCTGAGCTCTCAAGGTAATTATAAAGGAGATATTAATTTCATGTTGCTCAAATTGTTTCAAGCTTGAGAAAATGTTATTCCTGCATCTTCAGGCCTAATATTTATCTAATGTTTAATCCAAATTAATCTTTTGGATGATGCTTGTTTGGAAAAAGCTATCTGAAATATAGTGCTAAAGAACCACTGACATATGGTATACCACATGAAGCCTATGCCTTTGTTATTTAAAAGATAGTTTTTTCCCCTTTTATCTTCTAAGATACAAATTTAAGGAAGAATAAATAGAACTAATTATCATCATGTCAAGTTAAGAAGAATTAATAGATTGGCATAGTTAAAGCACGGTGATTGTAGTCACTCTGGTGATGTGCACCTAGCAGATTTCCGGGACAAAATTAATCCCCCTGCATGTGTGAGCAAGGTGTCACACTAATATTCATGATGTGAACTGGCTCTCTCATTGACCTAGTAAAATAACTGGTCTTCTGGCACTACATGCGTAATGGCTTTTTGTATGAAAGAGGCAATTCAAAATCATGTTAAGATCTAGGAAAACATAATTTGCCAAACAAGCTGTAACAATAATGACACATTTTCATTTATTTATCACTAGAATTATAAACTGGAAAGAGCTCAATATGTAAGGATAAAAATAATATCTTTGAATGAGTTCCTGAAGTACCCAAACCAAAAAAAGTGAAAAATAAGATTATTATTTACTTACTATGCTATGCAAAAAGAAACACAGGACATTCATAGGACAAGAAAATCTAGTGGATCTGCTTAATAAAAATGCAAAATAAAAACTATAAACCCATGTAGAGTATTTTGAGGATCCCATTTTTTTAAGGATAGTTATGGAGCCTGCTAGGAGAAAAGTTTCAATGATAAGATGAGCTAAGGATCATTTTGGTAACTGGTAACTATCTTGTTGTCAACAGAAATATCTCTTCGTCACTGCTAACTGGTGTGTCTTTTTCATAAATCAGTGACATTCAACAAGTATTTATTGGGCTTCTATCATATAGGTATTTAGTACTGTATCAGAGACTAAGAAGCTAAAATTTAGCATTGTGAGGTAAATATCAGCTAGGTAGGGAGATCTGAGATATGATGACCAAATAGTTAAGCAAAAGGTCAGGGATAATTTTCTAAATCAAAAATGTGCATATTATGCGTGTTCTAAGAATTGAGAGGTATGAGAAAACCATGAGATGGAGAATGCTTGAGAAATTTTTGTGTATAGCATGAAATTTGAACTGTATCTTGGAGAATAGATAGAATTTTGAGTGGGAGAAGAAAAATAAAAGTTTGTGTGTAGTGTGTGTGTGTGTTTCTGTGTGTGTGTGTGTGTGTGTGTGTGTGTGTGTGTGTGTATGTGTGTGAAGAGCAGCTTGAATAAAGTCGCTATGGTTAGTTAGAGTAAATCTGAATTTCCAAGACATGAGAATAGTCGCCTGGTTGTAATGAAGTACTCACATTTAGGAAGAGTGGGAGAAAAGTTTTTCAAATTTCAGTCAAGATCATATCACGAATAACTTCTTTCTTGCTCTCGCAGATAATCTTTCC
>NW_011888883.1:2380334-2382573 GCF_000151845.1 Pteropus vampyrus
GAGAATGAAAGAGAAATTAAGACATTGCTAGGTAAATATAAGCTAAAGGAGTTAATTACCAGTAGATCTACTCTATAAGATTGCTAGGGACAGCTATTATTTTTTTCTTAAATGGTTCATGCTTTTTGTGTCCTTTGTAAGAAATCTCTGCCTAATGAAAGCTCATAAAATTTTCTCCTATGTTTTCTTTTAGAAATTTTTCAGTACTAGCTTTAGTATTTAGGTCTATGACTCACTTCAGGTTAATTTTTGTACATAGTATAAGGTAAAGTTTGCAATTCATTTTTTTTCATATTGGTGTTGAATTGTTTCAGCACTGTTTGTCAAGAAGGCTATACTTTCTCTGTTGAATTACCTTTGCACCTAAGCAGAAAAAAATCTATTGACCATATATATATATGGATCTATTTCTGGACTTTATATTCAGTTTCATTGATCTCTATGCCTTCCTTACACCATAACATACCATCTTAATTACTTTACCTTTAGAGTAAGTCTTGGAATCAGGTAGTGTTAGTTCTTGAACGTATTCTTCCATTTCAAAATTGTTCAGCTATTCTAAATCCAGTGCATTTCCATATAAATTTAAGAATTTGCTTGTCAATTTCTACCAAAAAAAAAAAAAAAACCCAACAAAAAACCGAAAACAAAAACCACTAATGGGTGGGATTTTGATTAGAATTATACTGAATCTAGAGATCAATTTGGGCGAAACTAATAATAACATTGAGTTTTCCAATCCACGAGCACAGTATCTCTCTCCATTTACACAGACTTTCTGTAATTTCTCTCAGAAATGTTTTGTAGTTTCCAGTATATTTTGATCATATTTTGTTAAGTTTATCTCTAAGTATTTCATGTTTTTGATGCTACTTAATTGTATTTTTTAAAGTCCAATTTCAATTGTTCATTACAAATTATAGAAATGCAATTATAAAAAAAGTTGACTTTGTAACCCCTGACCTTGCCGAAGTTACTAGTTAGCTTTAGTAACTTTTTAGTGGATACTTGAGGATTTTCAACATGGATAAACATGTCTTCTGTGAATAAGACAAATTATTTTCTTCTTTTCTAATTTATATGCCTTTTTCCTCTTCTTCTCTTTCAACTTACAGCACTGAATAGGTCTTCCAGTACAATCAGTATGACTCCTGGGCTCTGCTTGAGTTCCTCTCCTTATACTATACCCTGGAAACTGCCTTTGACCAGTAAGCAGAATAATAGTAGGGCCCTCTTCATTTGTTTTCCCTCACTGAGATCATAGTTCTGTATTGCTTAATGTCAAATGTCTGAAAATAGTTGTTTCCTATACTTTGTCTGGCTTTCTAGTTGTTTATGGTGGGATGAAAAATTTTATAGCAGTTAATATTTCAAAGCCAGTGTGAAAGTTTCATCCAAGGGACATTTTAAATGACCACTTTTATACACTCTAAGCTTTGCACCTATATTATGCCAGATCACTAAAAAATTATGTGCCCATAGAAATTCCTTCATAGGACTATGATTTAACATCACATCCTCAACATTTCTTGAGGACTGATCTTAGTAATAGTTTCACAAGGTATATTTATACATCTTTTATAAAGCTGTGTATGGAAGAAATTTTGTTCAGTGCTACATCTCTGACTATGGACATAATAACATTTCCTTAAATTTTATGCTAGGAAATCTAATGACTTTCAAATTATTGCTCTGTTTCCTTTTATCTGATAGAAATATATAATGTATTGTCCTTTTCTCTCCAAGTGCTCTCTAGGCAATCATATTTTAATTAGGCCCTTTGGTATAACTATCTCTCTTCCTTGTTTGCTTTTCTTCTACTATTGTTTTAATAATTGTACTACATATATTTCTTTATTGGGAGCCACCTAAATTCCTCTTTGGAAATTGGCAGAATATAAATACATTTTAAAGGGTGGGGCTGCATAGCAGAGTATTTATGAGCATGGACTTTAAAATCAGACAGACATGTATTTGTGTCTCTTCTACATTTTGCTTGTATGACCTATTGCAAGTTATTTAACTTCACCAATTTTCAGTTTGTTTATTGGTAAATGGTGGCATTAACAATAATCTCATTTGGTTTGTGGGGATTTTCTCAGTGTCTGGAACACATCATACCATAAATGGTATACCTCAAGGTTTCTAGTAATTATTAGAGAATTTCAGCAATTCTAATTCTGTCTGAATTTAAATTACTGTTCAAATAGATTGTTTAATATGGATCACAAAATACCAT
>NW_011888883.1:2383968-2411899 GCF_000151845.1 Pteropus vampyrus
TAAAGTCGCTATGGTTAGTTAGAGTAAATCTGAATTTCCAAGACATGAGAATAGTCGCCTGGTTGTAATGAAGTACTCACATTTAGGAAGAGTGGGAGAAAAGTTTTTCAAATTTCAGTCAAGATCATATCACGAATAACTTCTTTCTTGCTCTCGCAGATAATCTTTCCTTCTTCTCCCACCACACATAAATCATCTGTCTCTCAAATCCAGTTCAAATCTATTTATTATCTGTAAGTCTCTACTTCACATTGTGCTGTGTAGACCCAAACCTAAATTAGCACATCTCCTTAATATACGCTCTTATCCAAGCCCTGTATATAATGGTCAAAGATGATGTCCTAATGAATGCAGAAGTTGACTGCTTTTAGCTAGCCCTTAAGTATTATTATTTATGTTTTTAGGAAAAAATTGTGTGTATGAGTTATATCATCTGGATATCTGACTCCAAGGAAATTTGAAGCTCTTCTGTAGGTGCTTGTACCTCATACACAGTGGTTTTGCACATTAAAGATACTCAACAAATATTCTCTGAATAAATGAAAGGATTAATAAATACATTTAGGCTTCTTTACAAACCTTAATCCTTTTAGAATGATTGGCATGTGATGCTCTTGTGATTCTGTTTTCATAGTGAATAATCCTAGGGGATTTTAAGCAGTTCAGTAAATGAGACAGATAATTCCCTAGGACACTTATTGGACAACTTGGCTCCTCACAGCAATAATCAGAAGTAGATTTTATTTTTTAAAGAAGTCATAGATTTTATTAAAATTATGAGTGAAATAATAAAATTATAGAGAAGTAATATTTTGCAAGTCATAAATTGGAACAGAAATCTACATCTAATATTTATTAAACTGTTTCAGATCACCTCTGGATGTGAATGGAGATCACTTTCTAAGACCCCGAATTCTCTTCTGCCTAATTCTTATTAAAACCTAAGTTCATAATGTGACTTTTCTGAGTGAGATTTCATGTTTCTTTGACTGTGGGAAAGCTCTAAGTCAGATTTTCAACCCAGTTCTCATAATTGTTCATTTATAATTGCTAAACTTTTGTTTAACAAGATTTTAAAAATGCATTTGGTATAGTGTATGTATTTTTATAAAATGCTTCAAATCCTCTTTTAAAAATGACAAAGTATAAAGGAGCAAACGTTTTCAAAGTATATACTCTGTTTCAGATACTGAGTTAGGTACTACAGACGTAAGTCAAAACTTAAATAGTAAATTATAGGAAAGAACATTGAAGCCTAGTGAAAACTGGTAAATATTTCTCCACCTTAAATGTATGTCAATTCAAAGAGGTAATATGGCATGTAGATGCAAACATAAACTCTTTCATAGATCTAGAAGTGGGAAAGAGCTAAAGAGGATATTTAACACACCTTTTTCCAAATGTGTTTCATGGAACACTATTGCAGAAGATCGTAGTAGTTTCAAGAAATAAACACTTCCTGTATACAAATATGATGGCGCAAACTCAATGTTGGGTAATATTACTGATGCCTTAGTACAAACCAAGGGAGTGGCTCCAAACTGTACTAGTGGTCATCATATTTTTCATTGTCACAAACCTGCAATACAAAATCTAAAAAACGAACAAAAAGCCAGTTTTACTTTGTGATGTCTTTGATGAAGTAGTAAAAATTATTAATGGTATTAAATCTTGATTATTAAGCACACATATATTTAATAACATTTGGGAAAATGAGAATTATGCGTAAAACACTTATTGTATGTGAAGTAGGATGGTAATCTTGAAGAAAAGCACTTATGGAGTCACTTGAGTTGTAGATGAACTAGCCATGTTCTTCCTGGAACATCAGGAAAAGTTTCCTTTTCACTTGAAAGAATGACTAACAAACAATTGGTATTGAGACATAAATATTTACCTGATATATATATATATATTTTTAAATGAATGAATTGGTCCTGTCACTTCAAGGAAAACAACTGACAGCATTTGTTGCCGATGATAAAATTTGAACTTTCAAGTGAAAATTTGAATTTTGGAAAACGTATATCTGCCACCATGAGCTTGATAACTCTCCAATATGTAAAAACTTTTCTACTGAGATTGGTGGTGATGTTTATGGGGGTTTTTTTTTTTTTGATATTATGTAATGAACTATGTCAACATTTGGAAGGTCTCCATAACTCAGTATATCAATATGCTCCAAAAGTCACAAAATCATGTATGGGCAAAAGATCCATTCAAAGAACAAGCTAAACCAGTAAATTTTAAATTAACAGAGAACAATATTTCATTGATACTGTTTCTGATTTGATATTGCAGTTAACCTTTCAGGAATGACAGCATGTTGAGTTTTAGCCTAGAATCAGAAAAGATTATCCACAATTATCTGAATATTAAATACTCCTCTTTCCAGATCATAGATTAAAATGCTAGATTTTTCTATATATTCTTTAACAAATACAACATATCACAATTATTTGACTACTGAAGCAGATATGAGAATCCAGCTGTCGTTCAGGAAGGCAGACTGAAAAAGATTTTTTTAATATAAAAAAAAGATACTTCTCTTGCTAAATATTTTTTATTTTGGAAAATATACTTAATTTTTCTAAAAATATGTTATTTACAGTGATATGTAATGGATATACTATTGTTATTTTTAAATAAATTAACAAATAAATAAAACTTTTATCAGCTAAAAGAGTAAATATCAACAGAAATAACCAACATAAGCAAAAGCTATTTGTATCTTCAATAATATTTTAAGGGTGGAAAGGGGTCCTGGGATAAAAAAAGTTTGAATGCTGCACTAGAAGAAACCTGAGGTCACGTTAAAGTCCTTCATTTATGAATCTTTTATTTGCTAATATGGAAATTAAAACAAACAAGCACTTATATTTTTATGATGTGAAAAAATAGCCATAAAAAAAAACTTTAGTGTTGCAGCTATAAAAAGTATGCCTTTTTTTTTTTCTGGTTATATCTATGGACAAACATTTATGGAGAATAAAAATCCTGAAATGTTATACTTATTTTATTTAATCAAAAATACCCTGTGTGTGTATCAAATAAGAATTTTAATGTAATAATACCAGAATAATGTTGCCATGCAGATAAAAGCTGAGACTCTTAAGAGATATCGGCATAAGCAGAAATTCAATAGTAAGGAATACATTCATTATACTTCCCTAAGGGCTTTTTTTCCCCATAAAATTATGACACCTGATAAATGACTGCAGGGAAAATGTGCCAAAAGAGCTCCCTTGTTGTTTACAGCTTGTCACAGGTTAGTGCAATACAAAAAGAAGATGAATGCATCTTTCCTACTCCAGACTGTCTCTACTCATAAAGGGAAGATTTCGCCTCATCCCAACAATGGT
Organism: Pteropus vampyrus; assembly: GCF_000151845.1. NCBI lineage: Eukaryota > Metazoa > Chordata > Mammalia > Chiroptera > Pteropodidae > Pteropus > Pteropus vampyrus. The sequence continues at coordinate 2,387,331 of NW_011888883.1, forward strand.
TGGCTTAGATCACCACAACAGATCAATAATGTTGTGGTTGCTTGATGAGTTTATGGAAACAGAATAAGGAAGATAGAGTCCTACCCCTGGATTTCCCTGCAAGGTGACTCTACACTAGCTGAAGAAGCTGAAGAAGCACAGTTTATCTTTTCTACTGGTGCCACTCTTATTATATTCAAATTGCCCTTTGGTTCTTCTGATTCTGTTAATGCTATCCTTACATACTGCTACCTACTAGAAGCTTGCTGCTCCAAGAGTGAGACACAGACCACCAGATGCCAGGGCACTGAAGAAACATTGCTGTACATCAGATGATTTCAACCATAGCTGAACTTTAAAATCACCTAGGGAGTTAAAAAAAAAAAAAATCCTGATCCTTGGGCTACATTGCAGAACAATTAAACCAGAATCTCTTAGGGTAAGACACTTTGCTTGAGAAGAATAAGCATTCTTCAAGCTCTGCTAGTGTTACCCTTTTCTATTGTATCTATATTCATGGATGTACCTTTGCATTTATTATGAAAGTCAGTGGGAAAAATACTCCCTTCACAGGCAACTTTTTAAAAATAGCCTTATTGAGGTATAATTGATATTGAAAAAGTGAACATATTTAATGAATACAACTTGATGAGTTTGGACATATGCATATACCATGAAACCATTACACAATCAAGGTAATAGACATAAACCAATTTTGGGGGAGAGTTTCATAACTATTTTGGTATTAAATCTTCTTTAAATGTTTGGCAGAATTTTCCTGTGAAGCCATGTAGTCTTGCACTTTTCTTTATTTGGGAAATTTGATTACTTATCCAATTTTCTTACTAGTAATTGGTCTGTTCAAATTTTCTATTCAAGTGTTCTGATATTTGATATATCTATAGAGATAGAGAGATAGAGATAGAGATGATAGAGATAGAAATAGAGATAGAGATAGATAGAGATAGAGGTAGATAGAGATAGATATAATTATTATACCTTTCTGATGAATTATTCTTTTATCATTATATAATGTCTTTCTTTGTTTCTTGTATCCATTTTTTTTTTTTTACTTAAATCTATTTTTGTCTGATATAGCTACTCCTGTTCTCTTTTATTTACCATTTGCCTGGATTATCTTTCTCTATCCCTTCATTTTCAGCCTATTTGTGTCCTTAAATCTAAAGCGAGTCTCTTATAGACAGCATATAGTTGGGTTTTGTATTCTATCCATTCAGCCACTAGATATCTTTCGATTGAGGGAGTTTATCAATTTATGTTTAAAGTAAATATTAATAGGGAAGTACTTACAATTGCCATTTTCTGTCTACCTTGTAGTTCTTTGTCCCTCTTTTTCTTTCTTGCTGTTTTATTTTGTATTTTGTTGATTTTTTATACTGGTTTTGCATGTCAAGTGCATAGTGTAGTGCCTGGCATAGAGTCTGAACTCAATAAATATTAGCTATTATTATTGTTTATGAAACTAGTTAAGGCAAACTTGGCAACACTAATTACAACACCAAAAGTTAGAAAGAAGGGTGAGTTCCAGCTCCTCTCCAGGTCTACCTTTCAGCCCAGAAAGGTGTTCTTCCATTTCATTAAGGATTATTCCTTTTTATCTAGTATTTTGGCTGGGGTTTGGGAATGGAGAATGAAGAATGAGCTGCAGGAGCTCACTAAAACCAAAGATAAAGAGCCACATGATTAAAAGTCTATAAAATAATGAGATTCAAAGAGTTATGGTTTCTTATGAAGAAATATTTTCCCTTGGGATTCAGTATTTCCATGAATCTCATAATCACTCTTGGAGTACAAAATGTAATAAGAATTACATGGGCCAAAAAGGGAGAACGCTGTGTGAACATTCTCTACAGGACAGTACATTTTTAATTTAAAACATCAGCATATGCTTGTTCTCTATGAAAGCCTATTGCAAAGAGTCCTGGTTACCACTAATTGATTTAAACCTCAGATCTCAGTAGGAACCCACAGATGTTAACTGCTCACTGATGCACTAAAGCTTCTTAAGTTTCTCACAAAGGTTCAGGGTAATTGTAAAATATTTTCTGAAGTCCATGGTTTAGTGAAGTTGTTACTTGGGGAGGTGCTGTGAGGCCTGAGCTAATGTTGTAATGAAAAGTTTCTTTGGGAAGAAAAGTCTTCTTGGTGGGTTTGTGAATTGTAGGGGTAAATGTTCAGCTGAGAACTATATGTAGTGTTCATCTGGACACAGCAAAAGAAAGGATTCAGGTTTTGTAGAATCTAAAGCTTATAAAATTTGGGAAAGTCTTCTTCAGGAGAAAAAGTCTTAATGAATTACAGTTAAAATAATTGCCCATTTGCAAATTTTACAAAACCATATGACCATGTGAAATCAAATGAGAGGGCCACCCAGGGCTCTGGAAATGGTAGGTACATACCCTGATTTGGGTTAAATCCACCTCTGTCTGGCAGTGAGATTAAATAACAAAATTTTTATCTAGACAACATGATCTGGAATTGGAGTCCTGCCGCCTGTTTTCAGTCCTTTGTTTTCACTCCTACCTTTGGCTCACCGAGTGGTCTCACGCAATTCACTTGCTCACTTTCAATCTTAGTGTCTCAGTTTGTTCTGAAAACACAGCTTTTTTTTTTTTTGTCAGTGTGGCTCTAGCAATGACTATTTTTAATATATGTAATATCTTTCTTTCGAAAGAAGGTTATGCAATATACCATATTACTACATTTTTCAACCTAAATTAATTTTTTGAGTGACTTCTGACTCACTGGAATGGAGACTCCAAGCCTTCTTTTCAAGTCTTTATATATTCACCAATACAGCAATGGAAGAGAGAAAAAAAAAGCCTTTGTTTTGAAAACCTGTAACTTGTCAACAAAACTATTTCATAAATATTGTATATTGTTATAGAGACTAAAATATCATCAAATGCTAGTTTAGTGAGGACAAAAGATAAAAAACGAAGTTTTAAAACAAGTCTTTCTAGGATTACTCCAACATAAATTTACTCCAACACAAATAGAGACATTGGGCTTATTCAGACCAAATATTAATTGTAAAGACACCTACAGAATTGTTATGTTTTGCTTTCACAAGGCAAGTATTCCAAATGCTGCTCTTTGCTTTTGAAGAGATATGGTTGGGTTTTTAGTTTTACCTCAAAACTTCTCATTAGCTTAGTTCGAGCCTGATTGATATGTATTCTTATTCACTTCTTAATAACTACCTAGTATGAATTGAGACAAAGATTCTGAAAACTTGGCACTGTTGAGAACCAGATGGACACCTCCCACACTGTTTGAGACAGAACTGCTTACTTCTTCCTTTCTTCCTGTAGGTTCCCATGACATGATCCAACATATTTATCTTTAAAAAATACAAAACCAAACTGGCTTGGTTTTTGCCTTTTCACTATAGCTGTGGGACTTGGATGTTAGGGTGGGTTCCCTCAGAACTACACCCCGATACAAGGATTTAAGTGCAGGTAGGGTAAGTTTTTAGGGTAAGTTTTTAGGGGAGTGGAGAAGCAGAACAGGAGAGCCAACACAAGGCATGTCAGTGGGCAGGTTACCTGCCTCTGGGAGATGATGTAATGCACACCTCAGAGCTATCCCATCTGAGGGTGAGAAGCTGGTTAATAATCTACTGTCTTGTGTCATTGGATTTGGTCTGGAGGCATTAACTCCCCAGCATCTTTCTCCTACCCATGCATAAGCTCAGCATGCTTCTGTGGTGGGAGAAAACCCTCAGGCAGATAGAGGCACAGGTGCTTGCTGTAGGAAGCTGTAGACATGTGTGAAACCCTGATTGGTGAAGGAGTAAGGCAGGGCTCCAAAGCCTTTGTCATACTGGGCAAATCACAATTTCAGTGCTGGAAGCAAACTTTTAGTTTATTCTACAGAATCCAGTTTCTCTGATTGCAAAATGAAGGTTGTAGATTAAATTCCAGTCATTTTCATGTCTAAATTTTTCATTCTTTCAGTGGTTGTAGATCTTTCATGTATGTATCATCCTATACAAGTAAAATCTAAACAAAATCAAGTTCTGAATGCACTCGGTAGAAACATATTAGCTAGAAGCTTGATACAAGTACCAAGAGGCTTACAAATACTTTGTAAATGCACAAATTCAAGTATTTTCATTCTCTACCAGCATTAGCATGGGAGATTTTTGTGTGTTAATAAGTGCGATGTGAATCAACATAACTGCTCTTTTGAGGTGTTGGAAAAGGAAATCTATATTGAATAAAATCAAGTAGGGAATGGAACTTAGTATTTAACTTGAACCTTGTTTTAAAAGTAGTCTCAACTCAGGCAATTATTGAACAAAGTTAAAGGTTAGATATTCGAAAATAGCAAGAGAATGATTTTCTGTATTTATTTCTGAGCTCTTCTTTCTTATAAGAAGCCTAGGAACCAGCGTATGGTGTGCTTCCCCTGAGTGGCTATGTTGAACTTTAAACTTGCCTGTGTTTTGTTGTGTCTGCAATTGATCGATGGGGACAGGAGGATTTATGGGTGCTCAGCTTTGAGCAGCACCAGATAGAGATGCAGGCAAAAATCCCTCAGTGACTCACTTTGGGAGCTGCCCTTCTGGAGCCAGGAATATCTGTCAATAAATAGCAAAGCCCATGGCCAGAGGGCCGGGAAGTAGCTACAGCAGCTTCTGCCTGTCCCATGAAGGATGGAGACCTGGCTGATAGCAGCTCTCTGAGGATTGAAGATTTATGCCCACTCTACAAACAATCCTAGAGTCACCACACTATTACCATCCGCAGCCTCTGCATGCGTTGTACATCAGGGAACAGGATTATTCTGGGCCTCGCAGGCTGTTAGTGATCTGGATCTTTAATTACCCTAATGCTGCTGCACAGGTGTAACTAGTTTTGCTGATATATTTTAAATACCGTTAAGGACTAGATGGGAAAAACCTTTCCCACAGAGTATTGCCTTAGAATGGTAGGGAATCCTTACACTTTATCCCTTCATGAACCATCTGGTGAATTTGTTAAAATGCTGACTCATGGGCCCTTAATAGTTCCCAAGTGGAGCCCAGGAAACTGAATTTTAATGTTTCCTAGGTAGATTCTGAGGTGGGTAGTCTATGGCACCTTGAGAAATGCCTTGTTTTGAGGATCCATTTCATTTTAACAAAAAGGGGTGGCGGGGAGAATATCTGTCTCACCTTTGAACAGAGAGCAGCAGCCGAAAATAGACCAATTCTTGGATTTATTTTGGCTGGTTTTGTGGAAAACACACTATTTCCCAATTCATATTGGGATGAGATATCCAGTTAAAAATTATATATTTAATAAATTGCACGTATCTAATTAAAAACTTAAAAGCCAGGAGATTTTTCTGAAGACGACATACAAATTTTACCCAAGCGAGTGAACAAACAAAACCCCACATTTGCAGATATAATGAATGTCAGAGGCAATCCTGTCACCAACAAGGTTTTGAGATCTAGAAATCAGCAGCAGCCTAATGCCTGGGAGAATTCTGGACTTGAAACCACCATGATGATTGGTAGAGAGAGGAGGAGACCCTAATGGCAGATGGCGATTCAACTCAGAGAGATAAACTGGATGTATCCCATTCTGATCTGTCATCTTTGCAGTGCTGCTGCCCTCAGATCTCAGGCTGACGGTTCTTCCTTTTGCAGGAAATGGCTCTTTTTAGCACAGAAAACTAGCTGTTACTCCCATCATAAATGTGTCACTGTTACAGTTTCTACGTTTGTCACACCTCACCTTAAATGATTATTATGGAAAGTCAGTCTGTGCTTAAATGGCATATACTCATCTCCATGCAAAACTATACTGCTTTAGTTTGTTATTTTCTCTAGACTTGTCCTGATTTCAGCTATTATCATCAATATCATGTACTGTGTAAATGCAATTCACAGATTCTCAAACTGTTTGGAATGGCAACACTCAATATTTAATTATTTGAACTTACATTTGGACCCTAAGCCCCTTTCAAATGAAAGCAGAAAATCTGGGGAGATCTTTTGAAATATTTGTGGCTGGTTTTTGTTTTCGGAAATCTAAGATTAAGATTTCTTGGTTTAATTAAAAGAATGGTTCTATGCAAACCATTTCCTTAAAATGCAAGAACATGGACAGCATTGCCTACGGTTGCTTTTACTGAAGCACAAATGGAATATTGTAGTTATTAGAAGCTAGACTTTATTAGTTGCCTGAGATCAAGGACTGCATTTCGTTTTATTTTTATGTCCAATGTCTACGATAGTGCCAGCTCATACTCAATTCTAATTAACTCATACTCCAGTTAAGTTGATTGTTGAATGAATCAAATAAACTTTGCAAACCCTGAAGATTGCATGAAGGATGTTGGAATAATTTATCAGATGACAGCATAAGGCAAATGGGGGCAAATACCTAGAATGTACGCTGTGGTTTCTCTCTTCTTGATTGCTTAGCGAGACATTGCTAATGCATTATAGCACCTTTTCTTGCTTGGCAAGGATGCTATCTCTTGATCATTTTAAACACAGTGCTTAGAAAAGCCACTACCAATCAATCAAAATGGGGCTGTGGCGGGGGTGGGGGGGGCAGTTTAAGAAAAAAGAAGGAAATTTTTTTGCCAGTTCAGTATTAAGGCTTAAATAGATTAATACTTTTTACTGCCAAGAGGATAAAAATGCCCCCAGAAGTTGCAAAGGGATCTTATCTTTTATGCCCACTTGTATTAATTGGTGGTGACTGTCTCTAGCCCTGTTTTAGGATTGTGAGGTTATAGGTAAGAGTCTTAAAAATCAGTTAATGACTTTTGTCTTGGGCAAGTGAGAGAAGGGTGGTGGCTTTCTACTGGGTATTTTCCATCCCTATCCAGCTGTGTTTTTAGCCCATGGGCTATCGGAAGCACAAGCAGGGACATGGAAGCAGGGGAATTGAGTAGCAGAGTAGAACCAGAGGAAGGGAAACAGAAGAGGCTGTGCAAGAGAGAAATAAAAGAGAACTATGTAGTGGGCAGAGTAAAAGTGTGTCACCAACAGGGACCTCAGGTGCCTCTTTGTAATATCAGTGCCACAGGCCTCTGTCCCTGTGTAGAACTGTCATGGGTCAAAATCGACATTCTGTGCATCAACTGTCATGTTCAGAAAATTTATACTGTGAATCTGGGAGTCATAATAACAATAGAATTGAAGGGAAAGTAGAACTAGGACCGTGGGATTGAGAGAAACTCTAGAGAAATAGTCTTATGTGCTTCAATACTCCGCCCCTCTCTGTCCTGGAAGCCCCAATCCCAGTATTGCAATGGACATAAGGCAGAACAGAGAGGACTGCAAACCTTTGGCTATAAGTTTTCATTATTTATTCGTCTATAACGCGGGAGGCTCTGTGAAAGTCATTGGGACTTACTAAGAGATGAATAAGACTTGTTCTCCACTTTCACGGGGGTCCCAATCTGGTAGTAATGAAAAATCCATCAACAACACCACCCATTAAAAATGTGAGAAGCATCATGATATATGCATGAACAAAGAGCTATTAATTGTGACTAAAGGAGTTGGGGAATTTCAGCTGTGAGAAATATTTAATGATACTGTTCCTTAGGAGGTATTTATTTTGATAGATTGTTAGTAAGATAAATCTCTCTTTCAAAGAGAGATTCAAAGAGAGAAATTCAAATTTAGCATAGAATTGCAAACTAGATACAGCATACCCCACTGTATTGATGGATTTCTTGGGAAGAGCCTGTAACACTTGACTATATATTTCTTTTTAAAAATAATGTATGATACATATGCATTTAATTTAATGAAGTAAACTAAAAGACATGGATAAATGTGCTGTTTGGAAAAGACAAAGTGCTTTTTCTACAAAAGCCAATCTAAATGTTTGCTGATTTGAGTTGAATTTCTTAAAGAAAAAGCATTATTACTCAGGATGACCCTAGAATGCCTGTGTTTAATATTAGTCCTCTAGTGATTCCTAAAGGCAAGAATTCCATAATAATCAAATTTTATTTATGTGAAGCCATATAATCAGTTTTGGGGTGAGTGAGTGTTAGTTTTTGCAAGTCTAATTGCTCACTGGACCATCTACTGGAGTCAGAAGCACAGATAAAGGGAATTCATTCTTCCGTAAGAATGTGCTTATATTACAGACCTAATGGCCATTGTGGAGTTTCATTAACTGAACTTTCCAGTGGGCGGTTCTGCATTATATGCCCAGGGGTTGCTCTATTGATCTTTTCAAGGGGTTGGCAGACACTTCATAGCTTAGGATTGCCTGAAACATTTGGAAGGAATGTTTAATTTTAGCTCAGTTTCCTAGATCCATTTGATTACTTGCTATGAAGTCAGACCATCAGTCCCCAAGGAGCTTACACTAATTAAAGGGCAAGGTTCAAGAAACATGCTTCTTGTTTCACCAAAAAAACCTTTATATGAAATAATAGGCCAGATTATATAGATAAACAATCCAATAAAGACTGTGGGTAGTTTCAGTTTATGTGGTGAGAAGTTGAAGTAGTCTTTTGGGAAGAAAAACTTTAAAATGAGATCATTGCGTAGATACCATTTATACTAGATTCTTTAGATGTGGCACAATATATTTCTTGAAATAAGTGGTAGCAGTTTGGTCAAAACCAATTACAGATTTAATTGGGAGTGAGCTGTATATAAGAAATAGTGTGGGTTGGCAATATAAATATTATGGGAAGGTCAAAAAGTCTTTGAATCTGAAAGATTCAGATCATTTGGGGACTGACAAAAGAGATTTTGAATCTATAGAGCAATTTGGAAGTCAACAAGGGATGATTATTTCTTAAACCTTCTGATTAAAAAAAAATGTCTTCTGAGACTGTGCTGTCAGATGTGATTAATTTCTTTCTCTCTCTTTTTATATGATTACTTACTATTTAACAACTTTTGTGCTTTTAAACTCTTCCACACATCTGAGCAAATATAGCATATGTTTCTCTTGAGAAATGAGTAGAGCAAAATAAACTCCTATTCTTTTGCCTTTTTCTCTTCCTTGAATTTCTAACAGGACAGGTTAATTTTTTTTTTCAGTCTGAATGAATCAGTCTACAATATAAGGTTATCATGTCAGTCGTAGAAGAGTTGTCAAGTAAAACCTTGTATGATTTAGTCTGCAATAGGATAATCCCATCTCTGACATAGTCAAATACTTAATTTTTATAATGGACTTGGAATTTGGAGCACTAGGATTTACAGGCTTATATCGTAATAACTGTCAGATTGGAATAAAGTTGATTGCATAATGCAAATATCATACGCATTTAGATAGGTAAATTTAGACGGAAAATAATTTTATGATAAAAATGATCACTTTTGTTTTAATGATCTTTGAAAAGATTTCAAACTAGCAAACCACAGGTTAAATCCAACCTATAGACTCAAAAAAAATTTTTTTTTTTTTTTAAATTTAAAAGATATCTTTTGGTTGTGTAATGAAAGGCAGGTCTCTTCCATGGTTGTCCCCGGCTGAGAAAATGTAACCAATATCTTACTTATGGATCCTTCCAGAGGTAGTTTGTGCATACATAAGTATAAACAAACGTATGTATCTATTCCCTAACCCCCTCAACTTTGTCTACACTGTTCTACACTTGTTCTTTCTCCCTTCTTTTTTTTCTCCTTCCTTTCCTCCATTTTCTTTTTCTCTCTCCCTTCCTTTGCTTTCTTAACATTATATCTTGTAGTTCATTTCACTTCAGTACATTGTTATTCTTTCTGATTCCATTGTATGGATGTACCAAAATTCATTTAACCATTTCTCTATTAATGACCATTTTGTATATTTGCAAATGTTTGCTATTGTTATGAGACTATGAGTACTTTTGTACTAATATGTCAGATATGTGAGTATATATCTATCTGTAGGATACATTTGTGGAAGTGGGATGAATCCACATTTAGAGGGTAAGGACATTTGTGATTACGATAGATACCGTTAAACAGTCTTCCATAATGGTTTATAAATTCAGCCTCCTGGCAACAATGCATGAGAATGACTATTTCTTCACCACTGCCAACCCAGTGTGTTATCTATGCTCTTTGGTTTTCGTCAATATAAATGAAAAGTGTAATCTCAATGTTGGTTTAATTAACATTCTTATTAAGAGTGAGGTTGAGATCTATTTATATCTCAAGAACCATTTTTATTTTCTATTCTAAAAACTATTCATAGCCTTTTAAAATAGAGTTGTTGATCAGATCTTTTTTTGGTGTTAAGTTGTATGAGTTTTTTATATATTTTGGATCTTTACTCTTTATCAGATATATCATTGGTGAATATCTTCTCCCATTCAGTTGGTTGTCTTTTTGTTTTGTTGATGGTTTCCTTTGCTGTGCAAAATTTTTGGTTTGATGTAGTCCCATTTGTTTATTTTTTCTTTTGTTTCCCTTGCCCAAGGAGACATAAAAGAATGAAATCTTGCCATCTATAATAGCATGGACCACCTAGCACAGATCTAGAGGGTACTGTGCTGAGTGGAGTAAGTCAGACAGAGAAGGACAAATGTCATATGAGGAATCTAGAGAGCAGGATAAACAGATAAACAACAGAAACAAGCTCATAGGTACAGAGAGAATTTTGATGGTTATCGGATTGGTGGGTGGGGGAATGGGTGAAGGGAGGAGGAATTAAGAGGTACAAATTGGTAGTTACAAAATAGTTATGGAGATATAGAGTATAGTATGGGGAATATAGTTAGTAGTATTATAATAACTACATATGGTGTCAGATGGGTATTGTATTTATCGGGGTGATCACTTCATAAGTTATATAAATGTCTAATTGCTGTGTTGTACACCTGAAACTAATATAATATTGTATGTTAACTATCATTGAAAAAAATAAAAATATAAAAATTTAAAAAAAATTAGTCATTTGGGATATGTGTACAAATATTTTTAACATTTTTATATTTTAATTCATCTAGAAATAATCCTTGTTCAAGTTGTGGATATTTTTCCCATATGACTACCATTTTTCTCAGTACTTTTTTTCTTTCTTCCCACTTATTGGAATACCACTAATTAACATTCTAAATCACCTAATGAATTTGGGTCTATATATCTGAACTCATTGCTGTATATATATATACCAGAGCACTGTTTTAATTATCATGATTTTATAATTTTCAAAAAAATCCAGTAATAGTAGTTCCCCTTATTGCTCTCCACTTCCAGAGATTTTTACATATTCTTATTTTATTTCATATGGACTTTAGAATTTGCTTGTTTAGTTAAGAAATAAATTGGTATCCTTTGGGGGGATATTATTTAATATTTAATTAACTTAGGGAGTATTGACCATCTTGTAATATTGGGTCATCCTATCTAAGAAAAATGGTGTCTTTTCATGTGTTCCTGCCATCTTTTGTTTTGAATTATTCAGTAGTATTTAAAACTTTTTTTCATAATGTTCTTATACATTTCTTGTTGATTTTATTCCCTTTTGATATGATATGTGGGATCATTTCTTCTATTATAGTTTTTGTTACTTTAAAATGTATGAAACTATTGATTGCTATTATATTAATTTTTTTACTCTGTTTCTTTACTGAATTCTCTTATTGTTTACAGTTAATTAGATTGGATGCTTCAGATATATAATTGTATTACCTACCAAAAAAATTTACCTCCTCCTTTTCAATATTTTATACTTCTAACTCTTTATTCTTGGCTAAGTCTATTGGCTAATAACATTTGAACATTAGTAAAATGTTAAATAATGTTTAACATTAAATAATAAAATGTTAAATAGCAGGCATTAGTTCTTCCTGGCTTTTGTAAAAATGCCTCTGTTTAACATGGCTTTGGGGTCATGTTAAAATGGTATCCATCTTTTTCTATTTTACTGAGTGTTATTCTTTAAAGAATGGTTGTTGAAATATTTTCATATACATTTTCATAATAAATCTCATGTGGTTATGTTGTATTATTTTTACAATTGCTACTGGATTTTGTTTACGAGTATTTTATTTAGGATTTTGGCACTAATATTTATAAATGAGATTTGTTTCTAGTATTCTGTTTTTATGCTATTTTGTCAGATGTATCCTCAATGTTATGCTTGCTTTACAAAAATAATTTAAAAATTTCTATCAATACCTATAATTTGAGCAGTTGAAATAGCATTAGAATTAACTGCTTTTAAAGATTTGTTGGAATTATCCTATGAGTAAACTGGGCATATACTTTTTTTGTTGTTTGAAGCTCTTTGGCATGTTTCTCTATTTTTTAATAGAATTTGCTCACTTTATATTTTCTGTTTACTTTGTGGTCAGTTTTGATAAAACTTTTCCTAGAAAGTTATTTCATACAGGTTAAAATTTATTTTTATACAATTCACCAAATTCTATGCAAATTAATCTCTTATGATACTTTAATTTCTTCTGTTTCCATTCCATTGTCTTTTTTTGTGAATGCATTTTTTCTTTTTTTCTTGATAAAGCTAACTAATTATTCGCTCTTTCTTTTTTCTTTATAGAAAGAGTTTTTGGATTTATTTATAAATTTCACTGTGTATCTATTTCTAACTTACTGCTATTATATTGTCTTTATTAATTTACCTTCACACGTTCTCTTCTGTTAATTTTCTTGATCTGTATATAACTTTTAATGATTGATACTCGTGTCGTTTGTCTTTATTCTTTATTATTCAAATAGACATTTAAGGCTATGAATTTTTCTCTTAGCACGTGTTGGCTCTATATCTCATTCATCTTGATACATTAAATTATATTAACACATTGTTTTCTAGAAATTTTGTTTTGTTTTTTAGTTCCTATTTTACTCAAGAGTTGTTTAAGGGAGAGTTATACTACTTCTGGATAGAATTTTTGTTTTAATGACATCGTGATTTCTACTTTCTTGAATTTATAAGGTTATCTTTGGGATCTAATGTGTTTATGTTTATGTTTCTCTGAATGTTTATGTTTATATAAAGTGAAGGTACAGTCTCAATTTTCAGGATGTAGAATTTTATATTTATCTATCAGATCTATGCTGTTTATTTTTATTTTAGTCTCCCATAACTTTACTTATTTTTCCTTTACACAATTTGTCAACAGACTGAGAGAGGTTACTTCAAATCTCTTACTACTAATGTGTTCGTAGGTATTTTCTTTGAATCTCTTATAATTTCTGCTCTATTTATAATTCTGCTATGTTATTTGGTGCAGAAATATTTGTAGCAGTTGTGTCTTAATTTGTAAATTTTACACTGTGTCATTATAAGCAGGTTTCTATGTCTTGTTTAATGTGTTTGCTCTCAATTCCACTCTGCCAGCTGTTAAAATTGTAAGCCCTGCTTCCTTTTTATTGGCTTTTATTGTTATAATGTTGCCTATCTATTTTTACTTTCTAAGTTACTTTGTTTTAATTTTCATATATATAGACTTGGATTTTGGTTTGCGATTCAGTTTTGTCTTTCAGTTAGTGTAGGTCATAGATTTATTGCTATGACAGGTATTCTGTCATTAGTTCATGTTACGTTTTCTATTTTAAAGAGTCTTTCACTTTGTGGTCTCTTTTCATTCATTTTGCCTCTGTAGTTTTTCTGATATTAAGAAGTTTGCATTTTTGTTCTGATTACCTTTTAACTGTACTTTTATATAATATCTTTAGCTTCTCTGTATTTTTGGACTATACTTATTCGTTTCCTCCTACATACAATACTAAAATTAGCATGTTCTCTCTTCCTTCCCCTCTTCTTCTTAGTTCATCAACTTATTTCAATCAATACTATTAAAAATTTTGTGTTTCCCTTTGTACTGCTAAGTACATTATGTTTAAGTTTATATTATTTGAATTTGTTACCTTTGAGATCCTTTGATTTCAAGGTATTGAAGATGAAGCAATTAATAAATTTACTTATCATCTTCTTTCATAATTCCCTCCTGATTTTATTAGTTGTATCATTTTGAAATATTCTTTCTTTGGTTTACAATGAAATACATTCAATGTTCTCTTTCTATACATTCCTCAGCTATATTTTGGTTGAATGAAATCTGTCACCCAGTAATTTTCTCAAGGAGGAATCCTGGCCCTATTCCCTGAATTTGTGTATGTTTTAAGTGATTTGACTAAAGCTTTTATAATATTCTAAGGATAGCTTGACTGGATATAAAATCCCCCGGTCACAATTCTTTCTTCGAAAATTTTATAGGTATTGATTTATTGTTTTTTGGCATTGGAATCTGTGGAGGAATCTGAGATCAGCATTATTTTTTTTCTTTCTTCATGTATTACTTCATATTTTGCCTGACTATTCCCTAAGTTTTGGGCTTTTAGGGGGAACTTCAATAACTTTTCCAAGATATGTCTCAATTTTGATCATTCTGGATTAATTATTCCTCGGTCAGTGTGTGCCCTTTTATTCTAAAGGAAAAACTCATGAGGTTAAACATGCCATAATTGTTATAAAACAATTCTTAAAATGGAAATAGCATTCTACCAATGCATAATAAAAATTGAACATTTCCATAAAAATACTCATTCAAATTTATTTTGTACTTGTTAATGTCTATATGAAAAAAGTATTCATTAAGTTTTGTCTATCCAATTCAACAAAAATTTGAACACCACCTATAATAACAGTGGCTGATACAAATCATTCTGGGGCCTCCTATGCTTTATTTTGTCTCATATTCAAAACAATCTTATGTATAAATTCTGTTATTATCCATAATTTGTAGAGGAGGAGACTGAGGCTTAGAGGAAATATAACTTTCCCACATTAATAAAAGGCAGAGCCAAGATTGAAACCTAAGCCAACTTACTCTATAGGCAAAGATCATAACCACTAGATTGCTCAATTATCTAGCTATTTAGATATCCCTCTTGATGCTCAGCTGTTATTTGATCTATCATTGTATCTCTCTTAGGAAACTGTGGTTGAAGACTTTTGAGCTTTAGATCCTTCGATGAGTCAGTTCTCACCTGGAGGTAATTTTGCTTTCCAGGGGACATTTGGTAATGTCTGAAACATTTTTGGTTGTTACAACTGCCAGGGGTGGTTCTACTGGTTGGGCAGGAGCCAGGGATGATGTTAAAAATCTTACAATGCACAGGACAGCCCTCACAACAAAGAATTATCTGGCCCAAAATGTTAATAGAGTCGCTATTGAGAAAATCTGAATTAGATGATAATTTTCTTGAGGGAAAAGTCTTCTTTAACTTATAAAGTCTTCTTTAACTTATATCAAAAGTCTTCTTTAACTCCATATCATTTAATACAGTGCTATAACAGAGAAGTTGAATGGATACTTGACTTATTTTAACAAAAATAATATGTATCTGTATCTATATCTATAGCATCATTATCCATCTATATCTAAAACTAAAGGTTCCAGTATTCTTTAAAATTTCATTACTTCAGTGCTAAACAGGACACGCAATCAGTTGTACCTTATTCAAGACTTAACCTGATTTAAAAAAATAGCTTCTTTTTTTCTTTTCCTGGCATAATTTTATATCAATAAATATTTCATTAATAGTTGTCTTATCACAGAATTAAAGAGAGGCTGTTCATTAAGGAACTTTGTCCCCATTACTGATGAAGAGGTCTAAATTAATTATTTCCTGATTGCATGGAACAGTGTTTATGAAAATTAGTAAAAATTGTTCATTTTTTCTTTGGGGGTGGGGAAAGAGATTGTTAGAATAATAAAATTGGACAGAATTGTCAGAGTTACTATATAAAGATCATTTTATTAATTAGTCTTTTCTCCCTTCAGGGGATTTGATCAACACTGATTGAAATTTGCTCAAGATCACTTTCTTTATGAGAAGTTTACCTTTCAATTCCACCTTATGCTTTAGAGTAAATGAGAATAGTAGTATCCTACAGTTATAATAAAGTCTGTCCACTTGAAAGACAAGGCCTACTTCCAAAATAATAATTTAAGAATTACTGATTATATTCTTTTTTCTCTCTGTAAGTCACATGTATCCAAAGCAAGAACTTGTATTAATTGTCTCTGGAGAAGGGTGTGGGAACGTGTGCATTACTCTAAGCACAGTATCATTGTGAAAGTAATTTAGTGATATGTCCAACAGGAAAGTTCCTAATAGTTAGGTTCATTGTTCAAAACTACATGTTTGCAGTTCTTCAATAATATAATACCAGGGGCCACCAGTCAAATATTTGGAAAGTTTTTAAAACATTTCAGGGCAATGATTTGTATTGTAGGATTTCGTGAGCTCACAAAATAATTTTTTTTAAGCTGGCGATAAATCTTTCTTATCTTAATGAGCTCTCAGTAATTGAAGGAAACTTTAGGAAGGATGAATTGTGCATTTTAAAACAAAAATAAGGAGCATAACTCAGGTGTTTATCAGTATGAAGTCCTCTGAGAGATGATAAATTCTCTTCATAACAAGTTCTCCAGCTAAAGGTCTCCATTAACAGCTGTTCAGTTGTTAATTGTCTTTCTTCAACAAGTAGTCACAGGAAGGTTTCATGGTGCCAGAGTTCTTTCTGTGTGTCTCCTCTATCCAAATTCGAAGGCATCATTAGAACATCTGGAGGACAGTATGACAGATAGCATGATCCTTCTGGTACTTGCACTTCCACGTGTCTCTCTATTTCTTCTTAATTAGGATGCAAAGTAAAAGTGACAGAGCTGTTGCTAGTGAACAGGCAGCAGCTGGCACCTCCACGAGAGGGGGCAAATTTAGCGATCAGGGGTGTAGTATAACAATTCATATGCCCTGTCAGACAGGAACACTTTAAAAATGAAATGTCGCAAGGTTCTTTGCTAGTCAAGTGTAACTTCCTTGCTACATTTTGCAGTTTTGTGTGATGAGAATAAGTGAGGCTACTCAGATTCCACTAGATCTCTAACTTCTGAAGCACTCAGAGTTGAGTTTAGGCAAATGAAATGTCCTTAAGAGATAGTGGGGAGAATTGAGATATTTCTTTGAAAAAGATAACCTGAATATATTGAAGTAAAAATGTCTTCAATTCAGTAGAAGTTCTTGGCGATGAGTTGATTGCATATATTAACTAATTAGAATTTTTAACACGTGAAGGGTAGAAAAGTAGACAAAACACTTGAATTATGGTGCCAGAAGGCTGTTTGTAAATTTTAAAAGATCATACAAGTCTGTAGATTGATAACTTACATCTTATTTGTAAAAAGGTTATAGCAGACAAAGAAAATGTGATTTTTGTGCTATATTTATGGAACTGTAATACATCCCACCAAATGTAAAAAATCAGTCTTATCAACTGGTGAAATCCATCAAATTGTATACTTTCCTATGTATTTAACTTAATAAAACCTTTGAAAAAGTCACTTAACTGTTGCATTCTCACAATACCAACTGAACAGAGTAACTTTTGTTTATTTAATTGATCAAAGTTTTTATTAAAATGATTTATTTACCTTTGAGGTGAACTATTTTGATACCAGATAGACATAGTTTTGATATCCTACTATTTTGCCATTTATTAGTTATATGTGAGTTTGGGCAAGATCTGAAATCCCGCTTAAACTGACTCTCTCCATCTGTAAAATGGGGCTAATAACGTTTGTTTTGTAGAAATGTTCTGAGAATTAGCTATCCCTAGCTCTAAGCATTACATCCAGCACATGGTAAACCCACCATAATTATTAGCTAGTAAGATGATGATTGATGATCATGATAATGTAGCTTGTAGTCCTGCAGGAAATGGAAACAAAACAAGTTTAATGTAGCATAAAAACATATTCAGATAGTTGTTCAGAAAAATATATGTTGAATACTCATCTGATATAAATCATTGTAGTAGTAATTTGGGGAAATATTAAAAGTAATAAGAACAAGCTCATGCTTGCTGGGTGGGGTCTTAGATTAATCTTATTGTACCAGACCTGGCATATGACATTCCTGGGCTGTTTTCTAGACAGTTGCAATCTGCTTATCAGGAGATGGTCAAGACTATTCTCCATGGACCTCAGCTTCTTTAAGCACTCTAACACTTAGAGCAAGGGTCCCCAACCCTCGGGGCTGCGGACCAGTACCAGTTAACGCTGTTTAGGAATCTGGCTACACAGCAGGAGATAAGCAGCAGATGAGCCACTGAAGCATTTTTTTTTTTTTTGTATTTGCAGGCACTCCCCAGCGTTAGCCTCACAGCCTCAGCTCCACCTTAGATCATTAGATCATCAGGAATTAGACCAGTCGCTGGTGCCAAAGAGGCTGGGGATTGCTGACTTAGAGGGACTATACTCTGTCTTGAGCCCATGGCTGAGACTTTGTCAAAGTCTCCTCTAGTCTCTCGCTTTCAGGGCCAGAGAAAGAACTCTGGATTCATGGCTCTGCCTACTCTCAAACTTCAGGTGCTTCCTGCTACTTGGGCTCTGCTGCTGATCCCCCAGTTGATGGGACTGTGTTCAATATCAGTACTGTAAGAGGGTATACATCCTTCAGGCTCTTTTATACACTGTCCATTAGGTTGTGGGCTACTTCCGTTTGGGGCCAGTTGTAGTCTGGCCAATTGCTCCAGCCTCTATAACTGCCCAAATTAAAATACTCCATCTTTCCTATGTGTCCTTGAGCACCTCAGAAAATTTTATTCACCTTTCAAGGCCCAGAACAAATGTTTTCTCATGATAAGCTTCTGTCTGGCCATTCCAGGCCAAGATTTTCATTCCTTTTTTATGATCAGCATACTTAATTCATACCTCTCCTATTGCCTATCCTCTGGTATGATTATAGCGAGTTTCTGGAAGGCAGAAAAGTCTACTTCATATCCATATCCTGATTTTTACCAGCAATTAGCACACATTAATTGATTTGTAAACACTTATGGCACTGATTTTAGGATCTCATGTTTTGACTTCAAAACATATATGCGTATTATAGTCAATACTAGGAAAATAGAATACAAGTTGCTTACATTTGGTTTTGGAATGTATGAGGAGGAGAGGACATGGGGGGCTTATAAATGAATGTGGATTTGTCACATGTTTTTTATAGCTTCATTAATAAATTTCTCCATTCTCTCTGCTCAGTCCTCTCTGGAACTTCTGCTTCTCTCTAAAGCTGCTATCTGGATCTCTTCTTTATCTTTGCATCAGTGGGAGAGATAATTAAGTATTTGAAAACAAATTATGTTTCAAAGTTCTATCCTTGTGCTGTGTCAGGTTTAGGTCGAAGTGAAAAATGCTTTCTTTACTTACTTTTCATCGTTGTAGGAGGACATAACAAACTTCTTGGCCTTTTTCTGTACCAGGCCTAGGCCCACCTGGTATTTACACCTTAATTTCCCTTATTCTCTCTTTTTTTAAAGTTACCCCAATGCTATTGCCATGATACTCTTATTTCCATACTTCCATCTCAAGTGTCTTGTGACAAGGAGACAACTTCTACACATGGAAGGAAACAGAAATCTAGTCCTAGTCCTTCAATATGTGACCTCAAGCAAGTTCCTTCACCTCTTGAAGCTTCAATATCTCAACTGTAATAGGAACGGTCAAATCTATTTTATAGTGTCTAAATATAAAATATGCTGTTACAATGGCTGGAACACAATAACTATTCAATAAGTAGTAGAAGTTATAATTGTCATTATTAGTGTGTCTTTGCCTCTTTTCTCTACCACTGGGCACACATTTTCAATCTGGGTATTTTCTTTTCTAAATTTTACTTGACCTCTCACCATATCTCTAGTTGCCCACTTATTCTAAAATCTAACATTGAAATGACTCATTATCTGCCCCTCCTCAAATAGTCACTTCAGCCCACTTTCCTCATTGATGTCAAGAGCTCCAATATTCCTTTTGTTTCCACTCCCATCCCAGAAGACATGAAACCATCTCTCCTCTGTTTTTCTACCTACATCGAGCTCTACACGATTCTTTCTTACATTTGTCCCTTTCTATTATTATCATCAAATCCTAGCAATTGTTATCTTAGGTTTTAAATCACTTCAATGGCATGAAATATTAGGCTTTCTGTCTTCAGTCCTCTCCTATAAATCATGCTGCTGCTCAGATCTTTCTCTTTGAAGACCGATTTCACCATGTCACTTGAGAACTCAGGAATCTTCAAAAACTCTGCTCTCTAATGCAAAGATCTTAACTTTCTGGCCTTGTCTTCATTTTCAAGTAGTGACAAAAATCATTTACTTCCAGTTTATCAGAGACAAGTTAGAATTTTCAAAAGAGATGATTACTCAACTTTGAAAGAGGAACAAAACATAAATATATACAATAGATTTTTTTTTTTTTAATTTTAGGATAACCATTATCTTATCTATTGATACAACTTGCAGGATCTAAGACTTGGATTTCTTTCCTTCATTTCAGCCCTGAAGTTGGCATGGCCTCTAGGCTGGCAGAATTCTCTATCCTTCTCAGAAATTATTTTTGTTTGTTTGTTTGTCTGTTTGTTTGTTTCTTTCTTTCTGGATGTGGTCCCAAGGTCATTATCTTCTCAGATCCAGAGCTGGTTTATACACTTCAGCTCTGGCCAGTGAATTCCTTTCTTGGACCCAGTCAGCCTATGCTGACCTCCTGTATGAAGAATTTTCTGACAAGGACAGCCTACTTCTCACTAGCGTGTGATAGGCTGGAGCAGTGAGCACCAGTTTACCAGAACATGTCCACTCCATGTTATTATTCCACAAAGTCCATGCTCTATAGGGGACTCTCCGTTCTTTCCAACTTTTAGTCCGAGTGATGCCAAACAAAGGTGATAGACAGATCCTGATCCCAATAACTAATCATACTCTTCTAGGCTCTGTTTGAATGTCATCCACCTCTCCATGGACTCCCTAATGGGCCGTCCCTGGGAAATTGATTTTAAATAATTCTACTTCTTACAAGCTACGCTGATAACTAACCCTGGGACGCTCCTTTCTTTCTCTATTCTAAAAAGTAATGACAATGTCATTTAATTTTTACTTGACCTTACCCACTATCTGCTGGTAACTTCTTAGCAACAGGTTAAGGATGAACTTTACTTAGCCCAGTCTGATTTCCCTTTATCTGCTTTCTCAGCTTAAGCTGGAGCCCCTTATTGCTATAACCTTGTCCTGTTCTGGCTCCTGTAGCTGCTGCTGGGTCTCAGCTGCAGGTCTTCAGCAACAATTATCGAGAAAGATAAGTATGTTTTTCTTCACAAAGAAAACAGTTATTAAAGCTCAGCCCTGTCAAAATCACTAGGGCAGTAGATTCCCACAGTGATGCTAAGTGTCTCCATTCAGAATGACTAGGTATCCAGTGATTGGTCCGTGCTTCAATGGTGAAAACTGAGCTTCTTCCACTCTTCACTTCTTAAAAAAAAAAATGCTGTAGAAGTGCTCCACACACACCACTTCAGAGAACAAGAATGAGTTGTGCGGAAGGCTCCAACAGTTTTCTTCACTTGAAATTTTTTAAATAACCATTTAATTCAGTTTTAATGTCACTTGTTCTTTTTAATTGTTTGCCATTTCTAACTTGGATCAAGACCTCTAGTTTCTCAGCTTTCAGAATTCAAATGAGATTCAGGCTGAACGATGCTCTAAGTCAGAAGCTAAGCCTCCCCCTCTCTCTTTCCCACTCTTTGCCCTTTCCCTCTGACACTTACTGTATCTCTTTTGCCTCAGTTTTCTTTATTCCTATAGGAGCTAAGCAAATCTGTTTTTCATTGCCCACACTCCCCTGTTTTCCCATTTCTTCTTCTAGCTACAGATTTTGTTTCTTCTCTCATCCCCTCTGCCAAATCTATAGACTTTACTTCCTTCCAAAAGTGGTGTGACGCTGATATCTCCCAGGAAGATAATAATAACCACAGTGAACATTCCTGTAGTGATGTGCAGTTCACGAAGCACTTTTATAAAGTTATCAAATAAACTCATGTAGCTCAGTTCTTCTCCTTGGTGATTCCTTCGAATTTATATACTCAGCATTATTATAGCTTGTACATAGTGATACTATTTTGTGGGTTCTTTGCTATATACTTCTGTTTATAAACCCAATCATCCCACAGAAATGGTAAGTTTCTCGAAAACAGTAATTTTTAAGTTTCTTTTAGAAATGCTAACATTTCCTCACTCAATTAGTATCATTTTTTTTTTTAATGGGGTAATGAAGAAAGGTCTAAACAGGAAGTGGAGTCAGGAATTTTGAATGAGGATAGTATGACAATGGATATTTGTGGCAGTCAAGAGAGAGGGATGTAGCTGACCTCAGTGATCCTAGCCCTGACTCCCACACTAATTCCTGCACTAATTCCTGCTCTACTTCGCCCACCTCCTCCAATGCATCAATCTCATTTGGAGGACTGGTTAAAACAGATTGTGGAACCCCGCCTCGTGATTCAGCAGGTCTGGTTCCACCTGATAATTTGCATTGCTAATAAGTCCCAGGTGAAGCTGATGCTGCTTTGTGGACCACACTTTAGGAATCACACCAACTTGGAGATTCCTCTATGTTTGAGATTGTTCAATGAGGATGAAATAGGCACTCAAGGTTAGTTCCCTTTATTTATTCCCTGAATAGCTCGCGCTCTCTCTCTCTCTCTCTCTCTCTCTCTCTCTCTCTCTCTCTCTGTGTGTGTGTAAAAAAGCAGTAATAACCCCAATTACAGCTAATCTTATTTGAGACAATTCGCAACTTTTAATTTTTTAAGACTTTTTTCAGGAAAAGTAATATTTTATATTACTTAACTGTCCGAAAGAACTTTAAATATAGTTTTAAAGTGTAAATCTGATAAGTTTAAAAAACAGACTAGTTTTTAGAGTAGTTTTAGATTTATAGAAAAATCGAGTGGAAAGTATAGAGTTGCCATATAGGATTCTTCTCTCCCACCCCCAAACACACACAGTTCCCCTATTAACATCTCACATTAGTGTCATACATTTGTTATAATTGGTGAGTCAATATTAATATTGATACATTATTATTAACTAAAGTCCATAGTTTACATTAGGGTTCACTCTTTGTTCATTCTGTGGGTTTTGAAGAATGTCTGACATGTATCTACCATCATAGTATCATACAGAATAGTTTCATTGCCTTAAAAATTCCCTGTGCGCGACTTATTCATTTCTCACTCACTCCTTTCCTGCTCTTTAGGCAATCACTGATCTTTTTACTGACTCCATTGTTTTGCCTTTTCCAGAATGCCATGTAGTTGGACTCATACATTAAAGAGCTTCTTCTGATTGGCTTCTTTCACTTAGTAGTATGCATTTCAGTTTCCTCCATGTGTTTTTATGGCTTGATCATTCATTTTTTTTAATCACCGAAAAATATTTTATTGTATAAATAAAATAGTTTGTTTATCCATTCACCTATTGAAGAACAACTTGGTTGCACATAAATTTTCACTTCACTTGGGTAAATACCAAGAATCCACGATAACTTTCAATAACAATTTTTCAGGAAAAATAATATTTTTCCCTCACTGTGTTTCTAATAGGGAAATGGTGGTGAAGGCACGTAGTCCTCAAACTGAGCACTACTATTCCAATGGCTACTGCTTGGAGTTTATTCATATAAAGCACCTGCAAATAGTAAGCATTCAAGAACGATCCTCATCGTCATCATCATCACCATTACCAGGTTCCAGAACCTGTGCTAGGGATGTCATGTGCTTTATCTCTTCTTCTCAAAGAACTTGGCAAGTTAGCAATTCTTTTTCCTACTTTATACACAGATATCTGAAGCTTAGGGAGGTTAAGTAACATTTTTGAAGAAAGTGGCAGAACCAAGATGTCAACCCAGATCTTTCTAATGCCAGAGCTTTAAAAACACTTCTATGACAGGGAAAAGGAGTTTTACTAAAGATGTTAGACAGAAAGGAAAATAAATAATTAGCTAAATATTGTTTTTTTTTAAAAGGTATTATAAAAAAACCGAAAAGATTAATTTTATCAACTCTCGTAAAAAAATTATTCTATAATTACATGTCTTAATCATGGGTCCAAGAATTGTAAATAGTTCATTATGCATTTTGTACAAATTACAAAATGAGTTGCAATTATTTCCATGATATAAATAAATGATGTGACTAAATGCTGCCTGAGAAACAGAATGACTTTTCAAGTACACTATTCTTATTAAAGCAAAAGAATTCCATGTTACTGGAATTAACTTCTACCTAACCCAAAGATTAGCATTCCAGTCATAGTTATGCCTTTCTAAACTGCCCTGATTGTCTCTACCACTTCATGAGATTAATACATTTCTTTATCATTTTCTCTCACAGTCCAGGGAACTCCACCTTTAATATAATGTGGTGGTTAAATGCTTAGGCTCTGAAGACGGAGGGTCTCCATTCAAATCCTGTGTCTTTCCCTTATTAGCTGTATCTTGACATGGGGCTCATAACTTCTAGGCCTTGACTCTTCATGTGTGCAGTGGTGATAAAATGGTACCTGATTAAAGGATTGTTTTGAAGATAAAGTAACACAATGTATAAATAAATATACACATAAACACACACTTAGCACATGATCTGGAACATAAAAAGGAATCAGTACATGATGCTACTATTATCAAGGCCAGATTTTTATAGATGCACTTCAAATACTGCATTAAAGATTCAGTGCCTTGGGGAAATGGGGGTGGACATATATGGAAATAACAAATATTCCATATCATACCTG
>NW_011888883.1:2413809-2418379 GCF_000151845.1 Pteropus vampyrus
ATAGGGAAATGGTGGTGAAGGCACGTAGTCCTCAAACTGAGCACTACTATTCCAATGGCTACTGCTTGGAGTTTATTCATATAAAGCACCTGCAAATAGTAAGCATTCAAGAACGATCCTCATCGTCATCATCATCACCATTACCAGGTTCCAGAACCTGTGCTAGGGATGTCATGTGCTTTATCTCTTCTTCTCAAAGAACTTGGCAAGTTAGCAATTCTTTTTCCTACTTTATACACAGATATCTGAAGCTTAGGGAGGTTAAGTAACATTTTTGAAGAAAGTGGCAGAACCAAGATGTCAACCCAGATCTTTCTAATGCCAGAGCTTTAAAAACACTTCTATGACAGGGAAAAGGAGTTTTACTAAAGATGTTAGACAGAAAGGAAAATAAATAATTAGCTAAATATTGTTTTTTTTTAAAAGGTATTATAAAAAAACCGAAAAGATTAATTTTATCAACTCTCGTAAAAAAATTATTCTATAATTACATGTCTTAATCATGGGTCCAAGAATTGTAAATAGTTCATTATGCATTTTGTACAAATTACAAAATGAGTTGCAATTATTTCCATGATATAAATAAATGATGTGACTAAATGCTGCCTGAGAAACAGAATGACTTTTCAAGTACACTATTCTTATTAAAGCAAAAGAATTCCATGTTACTGGAATTAACTTCTACCTAACCCAAAGATTAGCATTCCAGTCATAGTTATGCCTTTCTAAACTGCCCTGATTGTCTCTACCACTTCATGAGATTAATACATTTCTTTATCATTTTCTCTCACAGTCCAGGGAACTCCACCTTTAATATAATGTGGTGGTTAAATGCTTAGGCTCTGAAGACGGAGGGTCTCCATTCAAATCCTGTGTCTTTCCCTTATTAGCTGTATCTTGACATGGGGCTCATAACTTCTAGGCCTTGACTCTTCATGTGTGCAGTGGTGATAAAATGGTACCTGATTAAAGGATTGTTTTGAAGATAAAGTAACACAATGTATAAATAAATATACACATAAACACACACTTAGCACATGATCTGGAACATAAAAAGGAATCAGTACATGATGCTACTGTTATCAAGGCCAGATTTTTATAGATGCACTTCAAATACTGCATTAAAGATTCAGTGCCTTGGGGAAATGGGGGTGGACATATATGGAAATAACAAATATTCCATATCATACCTGTACAGTAGACTATCCACTAAATATCTTATTTTTTTATTCATTAAATACTTATTAATCAAAAATTTATTTTCAGACATTTTGCACAGTGCTGGGGAGACATAAAACAATAACAAAGGTTTCCTGCTTTCACAGAACTCATATTCTAGAGGAGGAAGATAGACATGTAAACATATAAATTGATAAATGATACCTTGAGTGCCTTAAAAAATGGTGCAAACATGGGGTATTGGATATTTTTGGTCTCCAGTGATAGTAAACCATTTAAGAGCAATTAAACTTGCTTACAGTCACCTTATAAAGATCTGCAGCTGAATTCATATAAATGCAACATGATATGAACATGAAGGCCTCCTGAAGCCTTAATGAGGTAGAGCCAATATTCCACTCACGCAGTTGGTACATCTGTCTGCAAATCCAGCTGGGAATGTGAATGCAAAAGCTGTAACACTGATACACTCAAATGGTGTTACATCATGTTCCGTGTATGGCATAACTCTAATTTCTGTTGTTGATATTTCTCACCAAAAAAGAGCACACATATCACATATCAAAACTACGTTTTATGTCTTCAGGGCCACATTTCAAACCTCCATTAACCAAAAGAGCCACCTGACTTCTGGGTACCTTAAAAAATAACCTAATAACTTGATACAGAAATGAGATGATGACAACCACAGGCTAACTGTAAACAATTCCCAGGACTCTCAAGAGATGGCAAGATCCTTATATAGACACCAGAACTCCCTGTGAATTTCCTGTGAGTTGCTTTCCTATCTTATTCCTATCTTTGTGTCCCTTAGGTCCTAATAAAGGTCCTGTCACACGGACTCTCATCAAAAGTTTGTTGAATCTAAGTGAATTGAATTATTAGAGTTTAAAGACTTGAAAAATACTGAGCTGTCTTATTTAAAAAATTACCTTAATTAAAGCACAAGAGGCCCATAATACAGAAATAAGAATTAATGCTCAGGTAATTCAATACTTTTAATGGACTATAAATTAACACTCTAGAAACACCCTTTGGCTAAGTGCTTGTTACTATGTTCATTAATAATAAATATAATTAATAAAGTATAATAAATAATAGCATTCTTTCTTTTTATGGGAATATAATGTAAACAAGTTTTTACCCATGGGGAAAAGGTTTTAATTTTTTTCTTCCACAAGTAATAAATAGTGTATTGCCCAATTGTCTACTTTCTTGACCAGTTCTACTCATTTTTATTATGAATTAGTGTTATTTTTAACTTTTAAGTTATAAAAACTGCAAAATTAATACTTGTGTAAAACAAATGTAGAAAGTAAAAAATGAAACTTTTATTTCCTCTACCTACTGCTCTCAGTTCTGACCTTTGAGTAAACATCTTCCATTCTTCCTTCTATGTATCCTATATCTATAATGCATACTTTTATATTCATGTAGTATTTTAACACAAAACTGATCGTACTTCATATTTGTTTTCTTCAACTCAGAGGCCTTTTCTTAGGACTCGATCTCTATAGAAACCCTAATGGAGCGATATACTTATTTTTATGTTTATTTTGTTTGTCTTCCCATCGGACTGTAAGCTCCATAAGAACTATTATTCTCCAATATACACCCAGTACTTAACATAGTACTAGACTTGCAGTAGTCTCTTGATTAATATTGATGGAATAAATGAATAAAAAATATTTTCACCAATATCACAATGTAGACATCCTTCCACGAGGCCTTGAACTCCCCTTTCGTCTTTCTAGCATCTACCAGCTTCCAGCTTCCCATCTATGGAAAGATATACTACCAATTCCTTGTTGGCAAGGGCCCACTCTCATTTTATTTTCTCATTTTAAGCTGGTCTTTTGTAAAAATTAAAGTTTTTATCTAGTCATATGTTTTAGTCTGTTCAGTTTGCTATAACAAAATACCACAGACTGGGTAACTTATAAACAAGAGAAATTTCTTTCTCACAGTTCTGGAGGCCGGAAGTATGAGATCAAGGTGCCAGTAAGGTTGGCGAGGACCCTCCTCAGGTCACAGACTTCTTATTGTATCCTCACATGGTGGAACGGGCTAGAGGGCTTTGAGGAATGTCTTTTGTAAGAGCTCTAATCCCATTCATGAGGGCTCCACTCTCATGACGTATTCACCTCTGAAAGGTCCCACCTACCAATATCATTACCTTTAGGAGTTAGGATTTCAACATATGAATTTTAGGGGGAATACAAACATTTAGACCATTGTAGCATAGTAAAAGTATTTGAACTATAAGGAAAAAAATGTATAAAGTAAAAAATAATAGTTACCTCTCCCTACCCCAACTCCATTTCTCAAAGAGAATATGAATACTACTTTTAACTGCCTACGTTTTATATATTTTGCTGCTTTCCTTTATAATTTAAATATAAATTTATGATGCATAATTTATAATTCACAATTTAGATGGTATCTTTTAATTATTAACTGTGAAAAAATGAGGAATTTAGTACATATAGTATCTCAACCACAATGCCTTCAATTTTCTGCTTTGAAAAAAGTTTTGTTCTTATTTTTCATGGTCAAAGTTTATAATATTTACAATATAACTTTTCCTCCTATCTTTCTAATAAACACACATAATTTTGATGAGATCAATGTTATATTTTTATGATTATGACCATGTAAACTCTATTCAAAGCTCTCTTACACGTCTTTTTGCTCTTTCTGGAATTTAAATTTCCTTTTTAATTTTAATTTTAAAAATATATTTCTTCTTCATTTATACTCAAGTTTTCCACTAACCATTTAAATATCCTTTTGCCAAGTATATTTGAGCATATGTGGTATGCCAGCAATTTTGTCTTTTGGAGAATCCTCTGCTGGAAATGTCTAAACTTCTTTCATTAGAACCTGTTTCTCCCTAGGCTTGTTTCATGGCTGTCATTCGAGGGTCTCTTTTTTCCAACATTTTTGGAATTTCCTCACCTTATTTTGATTGAATTCCATGTTCCAGAATCACATATATTATTTTTTATTTCACTTAATCATTCTGGAGGAACACCTTCTCTAGTAGCTTCCTAAGAAACAATGCATGGTATGTAAGTTTTGACACCTAATATTGCTAAAAATAATTTTATTCTACCCTTATATTTAATTGATAATTAACTGGATCTGAAATTAATTCTGAGTTGGGACCCATTTTTGTCAGAATTGTTGAAGGCATTGCTCCATTCTCTTCAGGTTTCCAGTTTTGTCATTAAGAAGTCTGCTGCAATTTCAATTCTTTTTCTTTTTTGAATGCAACCTTTTTTTTACCCTCTGAAAGTTTTTGTTCCCAGTGTTCTAATATTTATCCCTAATATATCTAATTTTAAGAGGTATTTTTGCTTTGAATGCTCCTTATTAAAAGCATTCTTAT
>NW_011888883.1:2419604-2425292 GCF_000151845.1 Pteropus vampyrus
TTATTATTGCTTTTTTTGGTCAAACTCTTAGATTCATTTTTTGTTTGCTTTTTTTTTTTTTTCTTTTGAAGTACAACTTAACAGTTCATTGAGAGAGAGTTCATAGTTTAAAAAAAGTTCTGATTCCTTGTGTGTTCAAAAATGTATTTTGGTTTGTTCTTGAATAAATCATTTTGATGGGCATGGAGTCCTAGGTTCAAAATAATTTTCTCACAAGAATTTTTTAAAAATACCCTCAAGTAGACATCCTTGCATGTACCACGGGTAATGAGAAGGCCTTTGTCAGTATAATTCTTGTTCTTTTATTTAGAATCTAGAATTTTTCCTCTATGAAGCAATTGAAATTTTGTCTCTATCTTTGGAATTCTAAATATACATCACAATGTGTCTCTTTTATTCATCTTTTTGTCTTGAAGATACCTATCTTCAATCATGGAAATTTTTCTTTCATTATTGCCTTGAATATTTATTTTCTTCAATACTATAATCTCCCTTCTGGGATAATAGTTAAGTAAATATTGGAATCTCTGAGTCTAACCTTCATGCCTCTAAACTTTTTTTGTTATATATTCCATCACTCTGTTCTTTTGAGTTATGTTGAGGAAGAATTCCTTAGCCTGATAAACTAACTCATTACTTTGTTTTACCTTGTTCATTTTGCTACCTAGTTTAGCTATTGAGTTTTTTATTTTTTGATTTAAAGAATCAAGATTTATATTTCTAGATCAACACATGATTCATCATATAGATATTATATCTACTTTTATGTCTTTGAGGGATACTATTTACACCTATCCTAAAAGTTTATTCTGTTTGCCCTATTTCCTCAGGATGTAAGTGCTTCCATTTTTTATGTTTGGTGATGTTCTATATCAAATATTGGTGACTCATGGTTTTGCACTCTTCTTTATATTCAAGCTTCCTTAACAATCTGTTTGCGAAGGCCACTTTTGAGAGAGGGTCAGCACGTGCTGATGAGATATACTCTCCAGTGACTGGAGGAGGGGCAGATATGCTTACCTCTAGAAGATATAGGCAGTTTGAGGGTATAATGGATACCTGTTTCTATGTGTCCATGACCCAAGTCCTTATTTCTTAGCTGCCCCAAGACTCACTTCTTTCCCCAGTAACTGCCACATCTGGGCTTCAAACACCTTTGGCCTCTTATCTCTTTCTCTCTCTTTTCTTCCAGTAGCTCTCTTTTGTGCGTGCTTTGATTTGTGGTTTCCTTCTTTGATCCCATTTGACTACCGTCTTTCAGGATTCTTCAGAGTTTCTGGTCCTGAAGGTATTCCTTGCTTTTCCCTACAGACATGAATACTAAAAATTTTTTGTTACTGTTATTTCTGGGGATGGTACAGAAAAGTAAGTCTATCGCTTCACCTCTGTCTGCCATCCTGAATCTGAAGCTCCCCAATTTCATAAAAGAGTGGTTTTTAACTTGGCCTTCTATAGCAGTATTGCATAGCATAGTTATTAGAAACATTTTTTTTCTACAGTCAAACCGTTCCTGAGTTTCAATTTCTGTTCTGTTACTTATGCGCTATGTGACCTTAAATATGTTGCTTAAACTCTCTGCGCCTCAGTTTCTTCATTTAACAACTGGTAATAATTATTATTTCATCTATATAAAAAAATATAGAGTTGTTATGAAGATTCAGTGAGTTCCTAGTTTTTTGTAAGTCCTCAATAAATGTTAGCTGTTAGAACTCCGGAATTCCAAGGGGTCAATTGGCTCAGCTATTCTGCTTTCAGTTCTCTATGAATTCCATTGATAAGTGCCGTAGGTCCCATTCTTGCTTTTCGTATCAGTTGACCTACGTCTTGAAGTTTCATTGAACACTACAGCTTTAAAGTGCTGTTTTCTCTACTCTGTTTCCTTTGTTTATTTGATCACATTTGATTTCTCTCATGTCACTATGCCTGTAGCAGAATATTCCTGATTCTTTTGGACTTTCTGTTCTACTTGATTCTTTTCTTGCCAGCATTCTTATAGGTTCAGAAAAAAGAAAAAAGAAAAGAAAAGAAAAGAAATACAAGTAACCTTTCTATCATTTCAATAAGATATAAGAGGAGAAAGTCTAGATTTATGTCTTTCTTTCTTGAATCTGAGTCCTGTCATGAATTTCTAAACTTTTGGGCTAGCACTGGAGTTTAATCTGTCACTATTGGCAATAAAATATCATTTTATCCCTGTGTACTGCACTGAATCACAGTTTTGTTTTTTTCTGGTTTTCATTTATTTGTTTTAATTTGCTTGCATTTCAATGACTCACAGTTTCTCCTTTCTGTGGCTATTCATACAACAGCATAAATATTTATGAAACTCAGCCACTCATTCAGACCAGAATATTGGCACTTTCAGATCTTTAGCCATAAGGCTGAGCAGCAGGTTCTGTTTCCAAGCTACCCTTCTCGGTGTCTCACAACCCCACACATTCTGTTTCTCTACAGTTCACAACTAGGAAAACATGATTCTTTCAGGAAATTTTTCTTGCATCTCTCTAAGAGCAAACAAAGTCTAGTATTAAATAAACCTCTTTAGTTTAAGCTTTAAGATGGACAAAGGGTTTGGGAGGGAGGAATAAAAGAGCAGAGTGTAATTTAGACTGATCTAAATTTATTAAATTAGAAGCCACTCACTGAATTGGAAAGGTTGCTTTTCCAAGAGAATGAACCAACTCTATTAGTGGACAACATTTCATGTAGGAAATAGTGCAGCTTGCGTATTATTAACACTTGCCTTTTATAAACAAGGTTTGCATGGATATGGATTTATGAATGAAAACAGTAATATGTATTATTTAAAAGAAGAGCTTAAATTTCAAAGTGCTGTGTAGTCACTTTCACTCAGTAGTTAAAATCGTTTAACTTAGTGTGGTGCTGGGGAAAACGTTTGGGCTACAGAGGATTAATACAGATATTCTTCTGTTTGCTTCCAACCAAATAAAGAGGATCTTTCTCCTTCCTGAAACATAATAATCTTAGATATAACTCGTGGAGCATATTTCCATAAAGGAAGATATTGCTGGTAGTCGATCTGAAGAGAAATACAAATAGCTCTGGAAAGCTATTATCCAGATCCTTAAAACTATGGTTTTAGCCAGAACTTTCTTACAAAAGACATTGCTTGCACATCACATCTGTAATTACTAAGGTGTATAAATAGCCTCCAAATTAAAGCACAGTACTTTCTTTTTATTCTTTCCACTTGGGAGACTGAAGTAAACTTAACACCAGAGCAAGGTCTCGTCTATAATACTCTCATGTCACCATGCCTACTTTGCTCAATATAGACCCAAATAGATTGTGTCTCTCTTTATAGTTTCTTGGAGGATGTCTGCAACTAGATACTAACCATCAGACAAATTTAAACCTCCAGAATATTGAATTTTGCAGTTTTGTTCTCTTATGCCATTAAGTTTTGTTCTACTTAATGATTTTATAGAGACTTCCATTTATTTCACTCACCACCAAACTAATACTAAGAATGTGGTAACAAGTTAGGTTGAAATAAATCCCACCTTGAGCCTTTATTAATTCACTGACCCAAAATAGTTTTAAAGATCACAAGATCTGGAAATGAAATAAGGGGACAGACTTCTATTTGGTTGTGACTTCTCAATAGATGGTGACCCAACTGGTATTTAATATTCTGATTTTCCCATGATGACACACATTTTCATTTGGCTGATGAAACAATAGGATCACAGTCATGAGTGTTGTAGCAGACTATCCTGGCGACTTTTTTTTACCTTGGCACAGGAAAAGCATATTTGTCCCGTTAGAACGGAAGTTTTCAAATATCATCCTAGGGTTTCTGGGAGTTATTGTATGGGCCTTTGGGGAGTGTGGAGGAGGTTGGTCGTTGGAGAGAAGACAAACTGGCTGGAGGCCAGACTCTACCCAGTTCTACAATCACAAACATACAGATTTTAATGATTTTATAGAGAGTGTGCTTCCACATAATATTTCAGTTTGATAAAGATTGCCCTCCTTAAAACAAAATAAAATACACACACACAAAAAATCTTTCAAAACTGATGCTTTCAAAGAAAATATGTGCTTCTTTACTATCTGAGAATGAAGTTCTATCTTACTGAAGGATGGATTGAAAACCCATTATTTTCTGAATGCTGCTCTAGGGGTGTGGGGGTTGGGTGAGGGCAGCAAGGTTGCTAGAAGACACATATATTTGCCTTCAAGGACTAGACTTGTCTAGCTTCAGGTTCAATTCACATTCAGATTCAACCAACATTTACAGAACTCTTATGGTATGCTGTGAGTGTTTATGCATGTCATCTTACCCATTCCTCAGGGCACCTTTGAAGTACATATTATTATCTCCATATTATAATTGAGGAAAGAAAGGCTTATAAAGGATGAATTTTTGTTTAAATATAGCTTATAAGTTGTAGAGCCGAGATTTCAACATATCTTCAAGCTTTCTACTACAACATGATTTAGGTCCGAGACCCCAAGACTCTGAGAGTTTATACGTTGCATTCTACTTCCATATTATTTGCACTATTTATGATTAATAGTGTAATGTTATCCTTCAGTAGGTGAATGAACAAAGAAACTGTGGTACATCCAGACAGTTGAATACTATTCAGTGCTAAATAAAAAGAAGCTATCAACTTAGGAAAGTATCAAGTCATGAACCTTAAACATATATTCCTAAGTGAAAGAAGCCAATCTAAAAGGCTTCATACTATATGATGCCAACTATATAGGCAAAAAAGGCAAAATTATAGAGACAGTAAAAGATCTGTGGTTGCAGTGGTGATGGAGGATCAATAGGCAGAGCACAGAGGATTTTTAGGGCAGTGAAAATACTCTGTATGATACCGAAATGATGGATACTTGTCATTATACATTTGTCTAAACCCATAGAATGTGCAACACCAAGAGTGAACCTTAATGTAAACTATGGACTTTGGGTGACATGATGTGCCAAAGTAGGTATATTAATTGTAACAATTGTACCCCTCTGGTAGGGTATGCTGATATCAGGGGGATGTATATGTATATGAGGGAAAACGTCTGTGCTTTACCTTCAGTTTTATTGTGAACCTAAAACTGCTC
This sequence comes from Pteropus vampyrus, assembly GCF_000151845.1. Taxonomy (NCBI): domain Eukaryota; kingdom Metazoa; phylum Chordata; class Mammalia; order Chiroptera; family Pteropodidae; genus Pteropus; species Pteropus vampyrus. The sequence continues at coordinate 2,424,693 of NW_011888883.1, forward strand.
TAAAAAAAGTCTTGATTTTTTTGAAAGTATATTGTTATAGGAAATAAAAATCTACTTTGGGCGAAATGACTTGTTTATACAGTGATTCCATGAAGATGCCTTTGCATTTCTTAGGCTTTCCTATCTTTACAATAACAAGCCACGAAGACCTGGGCAACTTTGGTATGTCACAGCATAAGGGCGTTCATGTTCAAGAACTCATGGGGCTTTACAAAAACTATTCGCAGCATTCCGCCCCACCGCCCCTGCCCTGCCAACTTCTCCGTTTTGAAGTTTTTCAAATGAATCTAATATTAATAAAATGTATTTTAAAGGGCTATTGATTTTAACTCGAAATAAATTTTACATCTAGTTTGCAAGGCAGGTTGTAATAAAAGATACATTTTATTTACAATTTATTTAGGTTCTTGTAGTTTTCTGATTTCTCAGCATGATTATATTTGACAATGTCTTAGTAGTTTATGTGTATTTTCTCAAGTTCTAAGATAATAACCGTGCAAACTGTCCCCAGAAAAAGTCTTTTCTTATACATCAAATATATTGTACCAAATTATGATGCTTTCTCAGCACTATTCAGTATTATTGTGTGTTCTTGCTTTT
>NW_011888883.1:2425342-2430392 GCF_000151845.1 Pteropus vampyrus
GAGACCCCAAGACTCTGAGAGTTTATACGTTGCATTCTACTTCCATATTATTTGCACTATTTATGATTAATAGTGTAATGTTATCCTTCAGTAGGTGAATGAACAAAGAAACTGTGGTACATCCAGACAGTTGAATACTATTCAGTGCTAAATAAAAAGAAGCTATCAACTTAGGAAAGTATCAAGTCATGAACCTTAAACATATATTCCTAAGTGAAAGAAGCCAATCTAAAAGGCTTCATACTATATGATGCCAACTATATGACATTGCGGAAAAGGCAAAACTATAGAGACAGTAAAAGATCTGTGGTTGCAGTGGTGATGGAGGATCAATAGGCAGAGCACAGAGGATTTTTAGGGCAGTGAAAATACTCTGTATGATACCGAAATGATGGATACTTGTCATTATACATTTGTCTAAACCCATAGAATGTGCAACACCAAGAGTGAACCTTAATGTAAACTATGGACTTTGGGTGACATGATGTGCCAAAGTAGGTATATTAATTGTAACAATTGTACCCCTCTGGTAGGGTATGCTGATATCAGGGGGATGTATATGTATATGAGGGAAAACGTCTGTGCTTTACCTTCAGTTTTATTGTGAACCTAAAACTGCTCTAAAAAAAGTCTTGATTTTTTTGAAAGTATATTGTTATAGGAAATAAAAATCTACTTTGGGCGAAATGACTTGTTTATACAGTGATTCCATGAAGATGCCTTTGCATTTCTTAGGCTTTCCTATCTTTACAATAACAAGCCACGAAGACCTGGGCAACTTTGGTATGTCACAGCATAAGGGCGTTCATGTTCAAGAACTCATGGGGCTTTACAAAAACTATTCGCAGCATTCCGCCCCACCGCCCCTGCCCTGCCAACTTCTCCGTTTTGAAGTTTTTCAAATGAATCTAATATTAATAAAATGTATTTTAAAGGGCTATTGATTTTAACTCGAAATAAATTTTACATCTAGTTTGCAAGGCAGGTTGTAATAAAAGATACATTTTATTTACAATTTATTTAGGTTCTTGTAGTTTTCTGATTTCTCAGCATGATTATATTTGACAATGTCTTAGTAGTTTATGTGTATTTTCTCAAGTTCTAAGATAATAACCGTGCAAACTGTCCCCAGAAAAAGTCTTTTCTTATACATCAAATATATTGTACCAAATTATGATGCTTTCTCAGCACTATTCAGTATTATTGTGTGTTCTTGCTTTTAAAAAAATTTGTATTCTCGTTTTGTATTTATAAAATACTAAGCACAGGCTGGATTGTTACTGCTATTGCAAATGTGTCCTTGAAGAAATGAAAACACTGAATCAGCAGTGCTGTGGTAAAGTTAGAATCATAGGGAGGCTGAATTTGTTTTCTCTCTTCTCTCTCATCATTGAATGGCCTCTGCTTTGTTCTTAAATGTCCCCAGAATGTCCCCGCAGATTTTTCATTCTTAACCTATATATAATTTTCTTAGATAAAAAATTGTAGTTTAACATACAAATATACACTTGTATGTATATGTACACATGTACATATATTCTTATGTAGTTTAAGCTATGAATTTACCAAGTCGGACCATAATTTCCTGGCCACTGTAGGAATGGTGGGAATTGTCATTTCTATGTCACCAGAGGCAAAAAATAAAGCAAATCTCATGGCAGAATCACTCTGTGTTACTAAAAAATACATTTCTTAGGTTGTGTGAAGGATAAGTTAAAAAATCAAAGACAAAAAGGCCACAAGACAGTGTGGCGAAAAGTGTCCAGGGAGTCAAGTGCCCTGGGTTCAAAGTCTAGTTCTATTTCTCATTAATTGAATGGCTTTGGGCAATGCCATCCTCCCTTTATTCCTTAGTTTTCGCTTCTGTAAAAGGCTCCTAATTCAGAGGGGCCAATTACTAATAGCTGCTACTTAATGAGTACTTTCTCCATGACAGGAGAAGTGGAAAATGCTCTAACACACTAGGTCATTTAATCTTCCTAACAATTCTTTGAGATAGGTATTCTTATCTGAACTTTACAGTTCTCAGAGAAGTTAGTCAACCTTGCCCAAGGGCACATAGTCAGTGAGTGCCTGAGCTAGATTCAAACACAGACTCATCTTCCAAGCCCATGTGTCAGGGGCAACTGTGAAACTTCCTTGTAAACTGGAAAGCGTTATCATAGGTCAGGATTTTTCTTTTGGGAAAAAGGAGAGAGAGCGAGGAAGGTGGAGGGGAGCAGAGAGGACAGGAAAAGATAGAAGGGATCTAGGATCAGGACTGGAGCAGGGCCTCTTGTTTTTGTGTTCATGTTTGGCACGCAAACCTGAGCAAATACGAAGGGAGAGGGTGCTGGGTGATGGTCACATATCAAGTGCCCATAGTCAGGTGTGCACACACATCCACGGAGTGTTTCTTTCAGCACATTCTGGGCACTTCGGTAGGTAGCTAGCATCTTTGGGAAGGATAGTAAGGTCTTCCGGGTGTCTGGATCCCACCCTGCTGGGCCCAAACGTACCAGACTTTAAGGGTGTCTCCAGTATCCTCGGTCTTGAATATACAAGACACGTGGACAAGAAAGTGTTCACAGAGCTTCTGCCCTCATGGAAAACTGGTTTGCCAAAGACTGATATAGGAGGGAAAGGGCTCAGCAGTGGAAACCAGGAGCTCCAAGCCTGTCACACTGTGGAATAGTCACACATGGGTTATTTTCCAGTGCCTCTACTTTTTCTATGATATTTAAAATTCTAGTATATGATCAATTAGCATAAAAATTGACCACCTGAACAAAAATTTCTAAAGATCCCCATGGATTACTTTATTAAAAAACTTCTAACAATCTGCTTAAATGTTCTCTGTCCTCTTAGATTTTATGGATTGCAAAGACCTTTCCCCAAGTGCTTTCTCTGTGTTGCTTCTTACTCCAAAAGGAAGTGGCCCCTTGATAAGTAATTTTCATTCATAGAGGAGGGGGAGAGGAGGATTTTTTATTTCTTTCCATCGTGGTTCAGGGCCACATGAGTAAGAAAGCCTTAACAAGCTGAATAATCAATCTTCAACTGGATATTTTCTGTGTACACAGAGAAATTAACTGAATTGCAGCATTTTACAGATTCTAGTAAGTGTTTGATCCAACAAAACTAATAATTCACATTTATATAGTATTTTAAAATATTTCTACAAGTCTTATGTAATTTCACTTCCAGCACTTAATATGATTTTAAAAAATAATAGCTACTATTACTTGAGTCTTACTATGTGTCAGGCAGTTCTATTAAACCCATTCAGTGCATTATTTCATTAATCCCCAAGACAACTTAAGGTTTCCTATCTCATAGATAAGGAAACTGAGGCTCAGAGGATTTAATGATTCACCCAATATGCCTGCAGATGGCTCTGGATGAACCATTACTGAGAGACTAATCCACACCTCCATACTGGGATTGTCTTAGAGGAGATGTCAGGGTGGGAGGGTCCTTAAACTGTGTCATCATGATTTCTGTGAACTGTCGGTTCTGCAGGGTGCTAGGTGTTGTATGGAAATAAGGCTCTATGGTCAGGTAAGTTTTTGAAATGTTAAGTGACATGAAATTAAAGAAGTGTTTTATTTTTTAAAAAAAGTTACTTCTCAGGAGGCTCTTGTTTCCCCAAACACACATTAAGGGATGCTGATCTGGGTTATTCCCCCAAAGAAAGAAACTTTAGAGGCAGAGCTGGAAGGTGAGTCACTTTGGCTTCCCAGAGTATGTGACCCATTCGTCTTTCTAGACTAAAAGGTAGTTTGAAAAATACTGAAATGAAAGCAGCTTAGAAATAAATGAATTAAAACGTATTGCTGTCCAGAACCACTCCCTGCATCTGTTGTCTTTGCCAGCTCCAAAAGCAGCCTAAATGTCCTGGCTGAGAGCACCACTCAGAGCTCATCCCACCCTCCTGAAGGTGGCAGCTAGCTAGCTTTGGGACAGTCACAGGATATGGGAGGTAGATGGCTTTGGGATCCAATCCTGTCTCTGCCACCCTTCAGCACTGTGACTTTAGATAAATTATTTAACCTCTGTATTTTCATTTCAATATCTATAAAATAGAATAATACCTGTTTCGTATGGTGTTTGTGTAGATTAAGATTACATAATAAGGCAGTCAGTATGAAGGTGACGAATAATGGTAGCTATTCTAGCAAGCTAGAAATAGAGCCTTCAAAATAAAAGCTGATCTTTGCTGTGGCTTTGGCCCTGGCATATAAAAATGGTTTAGTAAAATATTTGCTTTGCTGGCTCCCTCTCACCTCACAGTATGTTGAGTAACATTCAGCAGCGTTTTATATTAGCCACAAATGACTATAATGTCCCTTAACCAAAAAATTAAAAAAATATAATGTATCTCTCAAACATAGTAGTAAGATCATAGTGGGCAGTTCTCATGGGAATCCTTTTGCATGTCCTTAGGATATGTGATTCTAAATAGCCTTAAGGGGAACATGAAATTGAAAAAACCACCCCTTCCAATTCCATTTGTAAGCACTTTTCATCTGCATTGCAAACCTTACCCATTTCTTCTCTCAAGGTGAAATCTCTTTCTTCCACAGAGCCTCATCCTACTCTCAGAAACTTTGGAGAAGGGAACTGATCCCTCTCGCTCAGGACATGCCTTCCAGTCTCAGGCAGCAGCTGTCACTTCCTCCTCACAGTTTCCGCCAAATATTCTGTTCCTCTTCTATTCCAGGCACACTCCTATTCATTCTAAAGATTCAGTTTACATTTCACATCTTCCACCTTCTCCAGGCAGTTATTTACTTCTTGCTGTGTATTACCATAGCATATGAACGCATCGCTACAGGTATAGGACTCACAACTCTCTCAGTTAATAACTTGGTTCATAATCAGCCTGTCCCACTAGACTTTGAGCATCTGAAAGATGTGGGCAGTGACTTATCTCTTTTTGTGCCTAGGACACATTTGTTAGATGCTTGAGGAATGTTTGTTGAATAAATGAATAAAGACTAGAGGAGTGAAAACATCCTCTGCTTCATGAATTGACAAACGGTCAGGGGCTGGTTAGAGTTGGGAGTGA
>NW_011888883.1:2430442-2437266 GCF_000151845.1 Pteropus vampyrus
AGCAGCCTAAATGTCCTGGCTGAGAGCACCACTCAGAGCTCATCCCACCCTCCTGAAGGTGGCAGCTAGCTAGCTTTGGGACAGTCACAGGATATGGGAGGTAGATGGCTTTGGGATCCAATCCTGTCTCTGCCACCCTTCAGCACTGTGACTTTAGATAAATTATTTAACCTCTGTATTTTCATTTCAATATCTATAAAATAGAATAATACCTGTTTCGTATGGTGTTTGTGTAGATTAAGATTACATAATAAGGCAGTCAGTATGAAGGTGACGAATAATGGTAGCTATTCTAGCAAGCTAGAAATAGAGCCTTCAAAATAAAAGCTGATCTTTGCTGTGGCTTTGGCCCTGGCATATAAAAATGGTTTAGTAAAATATTTGCTTTGCTGGCTCCCTCTCACCTCACAGTATGTTGAGTAACATTCAGCAGCGTTTTATATTAGCCACAAATGACTATAATGTCCCTTAACCAAAAAATTAAAAAAATATAATGTATCTCTCAAACATAGTAGTAAGATCATAGTGGGCAGTTCTCATGGGAATCCTTTTGCATGTCCTTAGGATATGTGATTCTAAATAGCCTTAAGGGGAACATGAAATTGAAAAAACCACCCCTTCCAATTCCATTTGTAAGCACTTTTCATCTGCATTGCAAACCTTACCCATTTCTTCTCTCAAGGTGAAATCTCTTTCTTCCACAGAGCCTCATCCTACTCTCAGAAACTTTGGAGAAGGGAACTGATCCCTCTCGCTCAGGACATGCCTTCCAGTCTCAGGCAGCAGCTGTCACTTCCTCCTCACAGTTTCCGCCAAATATTCTGTTCCTCTTCTATTCCAGGCACACTCCTATTCATTCTAAAGATTCAGTTTACATTTCACATCTTCCACCTTCTCCAGGCAGTTATTTACTTCTTGCTGTGTATTACCATAGCATATGAACGCATCGCTACAGGTATAGGACTCACAACTCTCTCAGTTAGTAACTTGGTTCATAATCAGCCTGTCCCACTAGACTTTGAGCATCTGAAAGATGTGGGCAGTGACTTATCTCTTTTTGTGCCTAGGACACATTTGTTAGATGCTTGAGGAATGTTTGTTGAATAAATGAATAAAGACTAGAGGAGTGAAAACATCCTCTGCTTCATGAATTGACAAACGGTCAGGGGCTGGTTAGAGTTGGGAGTGACTGATGATTTGAGACTCTGATATTCTAAGAAAAGTCTTTAATGTTGAGATAATCGCCCCCCAGATCTAGCAATACTAGGAGAATTTGTGGGTAAAAGTATGAAATGAAGGAAGGGGTGACTGTGCCCTATGCTCCTATCCTTGCTGACTGGGAGGAGGCGGAGGGCCTAGTTGCCGCCTGGAAGATCTGTGCAAGAGTATTCACTACAAGAGTATTGAAAATTCAGACTTTGGGGCTCTCTTACCCAGGGCTAATAGCTTAGCCCTGAAAGCGTCTGAGATTGGACGAGTAAGTGAGCCCCCTAAAAGCTGGGTCAGACAATCAGAACAAAAGGCTCAGCTGACATGGAGAAGAAGATGTAGAATTTATCCAGAGAGGGCAGGCCTCCCTGGGTTGGTGCACGTTGTATCTGCACATTGGTCAATTGTCAGAACAGCTCCCTCTGGAGGCAGGGACTCCCCATCTTCGCTGCTGGCTGCTAACTTCTGCAAGTTTCCTTGGTGCTAGAGGAGTCAGGACCAGAAAGCAAGTCACAGTTCAATTAAGTGAGACTGGAATTTGAACCAGCGCCAGCTGCTACAGAATAAAGCAGGTTTGGGGGAACCCGAAGGCCCCGGAGGAAATCAGGACAAAGCAGTTTCATTGGAAGCATGTAAATAAACTTTCTCATTTGATGAATAGGCATGGCTTCAAGTGGTCAGGCAGGGGGATTTGTAACCTTGGGGGTGGCTGTGGAATTTTCTTTCCTAGGGATTTTAACAGCAGGTTACATTTTCATCTGTCTAGAGTTGTTCAGCTGTGAGCCATCCAGGAAGTGGAGAGGGGGTGGCCTGTGGGAGAGACTAGTCTACCCTTAATTAAGGAAGCCGCTTTAGAGAAGGTATGAGGGAAATTGTGTATGATCTATAGATATATTATTACCACAGGCAAGTTTTCCTTCATTTAGTCATGAGGAATGTCTTGTTTTCTATGATGATTCAGAGTTCTTGGGATTCACATGCTAAATGAACCCCTTAATCAGTATCTAGAATAGTGTAAGAATTCTGGAAGGTGAACAGATAGATATAAACCAAAAAAAGTTGTTTTAACTCATTCTGTAGGCTAAAAACAACTTTAACAAAAGCCTGAATTAGTCAAGTTATAAACAGATTGTTAGAATATGTAAACACATATTTAATGTGAAAGGCAGCATGATATAGCAAATTAGAGCCAGAATCCAGCTTCGTATCTTTACCATTTGCTAACTATCAAATCTTGGGTAAGTTTCTTAACTGCTCTGTGCCTTAGTTCCTTTTATAAGGAGAAAATAACAGTTCCTACTTCAGATGGACATTATAGATATTAAATGTACTCATTTGTGTGAAGCACTTAGTATAGGGCCTGCCATATGAATAGTACTAAATAAAGTAAAATATGTTATTTATTATGTTTGTGAAAATATTCGTATATACTAGACCTCTAGATTTTGTGTGGCCAAATTCTATTTGAACACATCAAGGGTATGGAAATGAATATCTTAAAGATTCCCACATGGAGTAAAAAAGTCATCAGCCACGAGTAGGTCATTGTCAAATTTATATAATTAGCATAATTGGTAAGCATTTGTTCTAAAATATTCAACTTCTTCAAATGGATTTTGAAGCTTTATACTGTTCCATTCCTTCCCTTCCTGCCTTATGCACTTCAGTTTGATTGGACTGTTATTTTCCTGAAGGTATCATATTCTTTTTTTTCTTTAGTTCTTTTTTTCAGTCGTATTTTATCTGGGAATCTCTCACTTCCCTAACACATTTCTCTGCTTATTAAAATCTCACCTTTCCTTTCAGATTCCCTCAAATCCAACCCTCCCAGGCCTTGCCAAGGAAGTGGTTTCCTCTTCCTCTATATCTAATAATCTTTTGTATATATTTTAGGGTGCTTTTCTCTTTCAATATTGTATTATAGTTTGTGCTTTTGTCTAACTTTTCCTACCAGATATAAATATCTTGTGTCTTCCATATCCTTTAGCATCAAGTCTTCTATATCATAAGTGCTTAAAACCATTTATTGAACTACAGTTGATCTTATAATATAGTGATTGCTGTGAAAAACTTCTATTCTTAGAATGTCAGTTAAGTACAAACACATATGTTTCCGATAGCATGTATTACTAGAGAGAGAGAACAAAATTTTTATTCTCACATAGAAAAATGTATGTACCCAGAAAAGGGCAGAAGCCTTTGCACCTGGGCCAAAATATAATGTTATATCATATTCTGGTCAGTATATTTTAACAAAGACATTGACTTAGTAGGAGATAGTTAAGGACAGTGTTATAGAGGGTCTATCTCTAAATGAAGGGGTATGGAAACTGGGATTGTACAGTCTAGGTGCAGAAGGCTCTCAATGCCCTCAAATATTTGAAGAGTTGTCATGGTGATGAGGAGGGATTAGGCTCTGAAATGCTTCTGAGGACAAAACCAGGACCAGTGGGTGGAAATTATCAGGAGGCAGATCTCAGCCTAATATTAGAACGTTCTAATAACTGTCACTCTTAATCAGTGGAAGTAGCTGCCTTAAACAGTGGTAAGCTCCCCGAGCAGAGGTTTTTGAACACAGGCTTTATGATCTCCTAGCTGTGGGAGTATTGGGTGGGAGGTTGAGCTTCATGACCTCCAAGGCCCCTTCCATTTATAAGCTTAATTGATTTTATGGAAATCTGTATTTGGGCAAAGGGTAGTAAGAGAAATAGCCTACATTGTATTGCATTTTGGTTGCTGGCTGTTAGGGATAAAAAAAAGTCAATGGCTTATTTCTTTGCCTTTCCCAAAGAAGGGATATAAACTTTCATTTAGGGATTTTATAAATTCTGTTTAGTTTGATTTCCTTGTCTTATGGCTTACATGCAAGAAGGGATTTTCTTTACGTGCAAACTGGATTTTTTACTGGTGACAGGCTAAACTGTTTTGCCATAAATTGTTTCCTGTGAATCTTGTTTTGAGTCCATATTTATAGGTTGTAGTTGATACCAGAGCTGTATATTCTATGCCTTGATAATGCTCATGCTCATGCTCTATATGTTGGGGAAGGAAGAACGATTTGTAATCTCGTATTAACCTGAATTTCCTCCATCGCTTGAACAGTTTTTACACTTTTTCACACACTTTTTACACTCCTGTGGATAATGACATTGTTAGCTTGCTCTCACGCTGTTAATATATGCATGTGTATTCTGTTTAGGACAAAAAAAAAAAGTATGCATTATGGTGGCTGAAGTGGTCCCTTCTTTTTCCTCTCCTCTGTTTCTTCCAAACAGAACAATCTTTCCTGCCATTGCTAAAAACCATGTTTGTATTTTCAAAGTAATTAGCAATGGATTTCTTCTTCTTTTTTTTTTTTTTGCTATTTTTCTATACTGCTTGCAGTTCATTGTCACACCATCAGATGCAGAGCTTACCTTTATATCTGATATTGACTAAATCATTTATATCAAAGACACATATATTCCCACTATAATCTTACCCCTAGACAATCTGCACTAGACATCTTCTCATTCACCAGATTATCAGAAAAATGGGAAGCATTTCCTAATTCTGATTAAAAAAGCAAAAAACAAAAAAACAGTGTCCCACGTCTACTCCCAAATTTGTGCTATCTCTAGGCTTCTTCTTGAGCTCAAAACAATAAGATCATTCTGGAAATTCTGGGTGTTTCAGGGCAGTTGGAAATAGGAATTGGCTTTAAGTAAATTTAAACACAAAATAAACAATCTTTTGGTAGAGGGACATCCCTTTACTTTTCACCTGCGACAATTGCAGCAGAACAGAGTAATTCCCTCACCGTACTTAAGTCGGGAAAAGCTTTGTTGCTAGCAGTATTCTGATGTAATTAAACTGAAGGACCCAAAATGGAATTCAGCTAAGTGACAATGGAAGATATTATATATGAATAATGTTTCTATCAATTTATATTAGATTTAGAAGCTATTTACCTTAAAATAAGTATTAAACTTTGCAAAAAGAGCTTTTGAACAAACAAAAACACTTCAAGCTCTACCCTAGAAGGGGAGGCTAGAGAGAAAAAAAAGCCTTTGGTAATCATTCACCTATTAGAGCTTTCTCTGCTCTGCTCTTGTTGGGAATATTTATCCTTTTCTCAAATTCACTAACAACATAAAAAGGAAGAAAGGAGAAGCTACTTTTCCATCTTTTGCTTAAACCAGTGGACGAAGTTGCTGCAACAAATAGGCTCAATTTTCTAGTTCTTCCTTAGGATCAGGAGGTAGCCATACAATATATTTCTTTTCTCTGTATTTACATTTTGTGTTTCAATGTTTTATTTTGGATGTGAGTGGTTTCACATACCACCAGATAGAGGCGAGAGAGTAATGATTTCCCCAGGAGGTCTCCAAGCTATTAGGATATTACTATAGAAACAGTCTGTCAGCAACTGACATTCTCACACATCAGAATCTGTTTATATAGAAAATGAACTATATAAAACTATCTTGATTGCACTTATCCTCCGCCTCCAACTAACTGAGCCATTGTCAGTTTTGAATTTTGGTGCCATTCTCACAATTATTTATTCCGCTAAAGTAAAATCAGTAGGTTTCTCCTTGCTTGTATGATTGCATGACCAGAAATGCAATCTTACTTTATTAGTATTGGATCATGTTACCTGAACTTTACTTAGATTTTTATGAGCAAAGTTGGAAGCTTTTCATAATCAACTTTAATCGTCAGAGGTCAAGCTCTCACTCACTTGGTAGCAAGGAAATGTTTGAGAGGACATGCTGTCATCTTTAGAATAAAATCTATAAGGCTTTAGGCACCCTTGGTTTAGATATTAAGCTTAGAGTTCTTACTAAATCACCATAGCTTTCCAAGTTTCAAGGTAGTTTTAATATCCCTAATTAATGGAAAAAGTCAGAAAGAAACTTTAAAAATAAAGAACAAAACAGAAAGAGTTATGAGAATTAAGATTTCTACAAAATCAAAGATGTTTATTTCTTTAAAAGGATAATGGCATTATTCCTTATTTGCTGGGATATGTTTTTTCCAGTGATTCCCCTTAGCCTTTTTTGCTCAGTACTACATTTTTGGCAATGGAGCGTTCTACCTATGAGAGCCAGGTTATTGGGATACTGTACAATGTACAGAAAGAGGCGATCTCGGAGAGAGAATGCTTCCTTCTGGAATTATTGGTGTACACCATAACACTACCATTCTCTGTCATTGACATAATAGCACAAATAGCTAAATGTGCTATATGTGATATTTAATTATTCCAATTATTGTTTACTTAAGGTCAATTCAACCTACCCAAGAGATTTTCTGACCTCGATTTTTAAAACCCATCTGCTAGGAAGTTGACACCATCGAGCTCTCATTTACTCTGTTTATCCTATGATTGTTTGCTAAGAGAAATTGTCACCAATTGCCAAGTGTCACTTAACTAGTCTAAGTCTAAATTACTTGTTGTTTGAGGTTGGAGTACAGGGTTTCCAAGAAACAGGATGTCAAGCTTAAGACTTCATTTTCTGTAAAATGTGGACACCATGGGCCCTGTAGGTAAAAGTAAAAATACCAGACACAAGCAAAGAGAATGGCTCAGAGTGTATCAGGGAGAATAGATGCAGCTAAGAAGGAAAATT
>NW_011888883.1:2438181-2440718 GCF_000151845.1 Pteropus vampyrus
TATTATATATGAATAATGTTTCTATCAATTTATATTAGATTTAGAAGCTATTTACTTTAAAATAAGTATTAAACTTTGCAAAAAGAGCTTTTGAACAAACAAAAACACTTCAAGCTCTACCCTAGAAGGGGAGGCTAGAGAGAAAAAAAAGCCTTTGGTAATCATTCACCTATTAGAGCTTTCTCTGCTCTGCTCTTGTTGGGAATATTTATCCTTTTCTCAAATTCACTAACAACATAAAAAGGAAGAAAGGAGAAGCTACTTTTCCATCTTTTGCTTAAACCAGTGGACGAAGTTGCTGCAACAAATAGGCTCAATTTTCTAGTTCTTCCTTAGGATCAGGAGGTAGCCATACAATATATTTCTTTTCTCTGTATTTACATTTTGTGTTTCAATGTTTTATTTTGGATGTGAGTGGTTTCACATACCACCAGATAGAGGCGAGAGAGTAATGATTTCCCCAGGAGGTCTCCAAGCTATTAGGATATTACTATAGAAACAGTCTGTCAGCAACTGACATTCTCACACATCAGAATCTGTTTATATAGAAAATGAACTATATAAAACTATCTTGATTGCACTTATCCTCCGCCTCCAACTAACTGAGCCATTGTCAGTTTTGAATTTTGGTGCCATTCTCACAATTATTTATTCCGCTAAAGTAAAATCAGTAGGTTTCTCCTTGCTTGTATGATTGCATGACCAGAAATGCAATCTTACTTTATTAGTATTGGATCATGTTACCTGAACTTTACTTAGATTTTTATGAGCAAAGTTGGAAGCTTTTCATAATCAACTTTAATCGTCAGAGGTCAAGCTCTCACTCACTTGGTAGCAAGGAAATGTTTGAGAGGACATGCTGTCATCTTTAGAATAAAATCTATAAGGCTTTAGGCACCCTTGGTTTAGATATTAAGCTTAGAGTTCTTACTAAATCACCATAGCTTTCCAAGTTTCAAGGTAGTTTTAATATCCCTAATTAATGGAAAAAGTCAGAAAGAAACTTTAAAAATAAAGAACAAAACAGAAAGAGTTATGAGAATTAAGATTTCTACAAAATCAAAGATGTTTATTTCTTTAAAAGGATAATGGCATTATTCCTTATTTGCTGGGATATGTTTTTTCCAGTGATTCCCCTTAGCCTTTTTTGCTCAGTACTACATTTTTGGCAATGGAGCGTTCTACCTATGAGAGCCAGGTTATTGGGATACTGTACAATGTACAGAAAGAGGCGATCTCGGAGAGAGAATGCTTCCTTCTGGAATTATTGGTGTACACCATAACACTACCATTCTCTGTCATTGACATAATAGCACAAATAGCTAAATGTGCTATATGTGATATTTAATTATTCCAATTATTGTTTACTTAAGGTCAATTCAACCTACCCAAGAGATTTTCTGACCTCGATTTTTAAAACCCATCTGCTAGGAAGTTGACACCATCGAGCTCTCATTTACTCTGTTTATCCTATGATTGTTTGCTAAGAGAAATTGTCACCAATTGCCAAGTGTCACTTAACTAGTCTAAGTCTAAATTACTTGTTGTTTGAGGTTGGAGTACAGGGTTTCCAAGAAACAGGATGTCAAGCTTAAGACTTCATTTTCTGTAAAATGTGGACACCATGGGCCCTGTAGGTAAAAGTAAAAATACCAGACACAAGCAAAGAGAATGGCTCAGAGTGTATCAGGGAGAATAGATGCAGCTAAGAAGGAAAATTCGAGGAATGATGCAGAAGAGAATACAAAATGCTGTAGGTAGGGATAAGCAAAGGCAAGTAGGGACAAATCCAAGATAGAGCCACAGAGGTTTAATTAGCTAGAGAATTTAACCCTATTGTTCTCCAAGTGAGAATTAGGTTAGGTTGTAAACAATGATGTCTGTGGCATTTGTCTCCAGTGTCTCTGTCTGCTATTTCTATGCCCTTTCCCTTATGTTTAATAGCTTGTGAGCTTTGTCAGCTCCGTTTTTATAGCCTCTGTATCTAGTTGCACCATTTGTTGAGTGTTCTATATTTTGAGTATACTGTTCCTTCATAGCTTCTCTTATTTTTCTTAATTTATTTTATCTCATTTTGAAATATTAGATTACAGTTGTCAGTTGCTTTATGACCATATATTATTTTTTTTCTGCTATGTGGTAATTGTCTCAGTATGCGGCTTGGACCATTTCCCATTTTTTATTATACTTACATGAGTCTCTGTCATGACGCTCTTCTGTTTCTCATGGCAGAATGTGATGAATTTTCCTGTGCTTTTAAGATTTCCTTTGTAGAGGGTGGAGTGGGCCAGGAAAGCTTTCCCTGCCTCGTGGCATTAAAAACTGTCAGGTCTTACAAAATACGTACTCCTTCTGGAATGATCTCTGAATCCCTCCTTCATGAATAGTTGAACTTTCTGTCTCCTTCATCCCTAGCGTGCCTATTACACTCTTGGGTTCTAATCACAGGGTGCAATTTTGTTCATCTGGAAGGGGTTTAGTTGAGGATTCTGAGAGCATTGATCGAGATGGTTCAAATCACCCCCTTCCTGCCCCAC
>NW_011888883.1:2442218-2443981 GCF_000151845.1 Pteropus vampyrus
AAAAAAAATCTGATAAAGATAAAAATTTTTTCTTAATTTAAATAATATCTTTTTAAAAGAAGTGAGTAATGATAAAACAGTTGTGCTATCTTGGAGTTAAGGAAAATAAAAAAGCTATTCTAATATGTTTTGCAGATAGAAAGTATTTTCAAATGGACATGCCAAATTAATTCCAGGATGGAAATCAGCCACTGGGAAAACTTACACATTAAATATTGCCTTTTAGAAATCATTTGAAACCTCACGTTAAGATGAGCAGAGGGGTCAGAAGTTCAATTCTTAAAAAATGGGGATATTTAAAACTCTTTTTCTAATAAATGGGGATATTAAAGTTAAAAAAATAGTTTAAAAACATCTAATGAACCTTGCTTATAATTGGTAAAGAAATACATCTAATTTTTGCAAAATCCATCACACAATTATTATTATTATTATTTTTTGCAAGAGCAATAGTGGAGAAGATTGGATACTTCTTGAAATTCAGTTGGCCTGACCCTTGAAAGTTCAGGACCTACTCCTCAGGAATTTGGCCGAACCAAATTTTAACTGCCAACTTGCATCCACGAGTATATTTTCAAAAGCTAAAACTTTCCTTGTGAATATGCTTGTAAATGTCTTTTCCAGAAGTTGTAGGCATAGTCAGATGTGTCTTCCTCAGACTTTAACAATACCTGTATACGTACATTATTTTATGGTGATATAGTACTATGGAGGAAATATTTTGAGCTTTGGATTCATAAAAGAGATGAGGTGCAACTTGTAGTTTAAACAGGGTGGGAGTCCAGGTATAGCCAAATAAAAGTTAAAAAGGAAGAAGCCAAAGATATAGAAGAGTGGTTGATAACACCATCTTAATAATTATTTTTACATTAACTTTCCCCAAACTGACTCCTCTCTTCTCATTCCCCTACCCATAGACCCCTGCTCACTAATGCCAAATATTTGGTTCCTCAGGTCCCAAACTTTTTGAGTCATCATTGAGTCTTCTTTCTTTCACGTCCCAAATCCAATCCACAAGCAAACCCTGGTTGCCATTACATCACAAATTTGGCCATTTCTCACCACTCCCACCTCCACCATGCTAGGCGCCATAATCTTTTCCACCATGACTATTGTGATAGCCTCCTGATAGATATTTCTTATTTCTGCTCTTGCCCCCTTACTTGCTTTCTTGTGCCACCCAGCAGCCAGAGTGATCCTCTTAAATGTAAATCAGATTATCCCCCTGCTCAAATCTATCATGCCTTCCCATCACTTTTGGTCCGAGGCCCCACATCAGTGGTTCTCAAACACGACTGCACATTAGAATCACCTGGAGAGTAAAAATTCTTGCTGCTGGGTACTACCTCAAATCAACTGAAATCAGATCTCTGGGGATATCTGTGAATTTTAAAAGCTCCCAGGTGTTTCATAGATGCAAGGGAGTTGGGAGTCTTCTCTGGCTACCCTTTCAAACCCACTGCTTACCACTCTCCCCTTTGCTTTCTCTGATCTACCACACAATATTGACTTCCTTGTTATTCTTCTAGCTTGCCATGGATATTCAAAATAAGGCCTTTATTCCATTCAGATCTCTGCTCAAATGTCACCTTCTCAGAGTCCTCATCTTATTCTATTCCACTGCATCTTAATTTTTCTTAAGGGATGTTCTTTCAAACTTAAAAATAATTTTTTTTGGTGACATTGGTTAACGAAATCCAGTAAGTTTCAGGTGTACAATTTAACAGTAAGGCATATATATATATATATACACACACACGCAT
>NW_011888883.1:2444031-2448169 GCF_000151845.1 Pteropus vampyrus
CATATATACACGTATATATATATATTGCATTGTGTGTTCCCTCCCATAATTAGATTTGTCACTGCATATTTGACCCCTTTATAACTTTTTTTCTATTGATGTTTTCCTCCAGTTTCAACAGTAGAATTGTAAAATTTAGGAGGTCATGGAATTTGTCTAATTTGTTCGCTGCTATATTTCATGTTCATAAAACTGTCACTGGCACATAGACATCGTAGGGACTTAAATATTTATTATTTTTAAATTTATTTTTTACTTTTTTTATTGTTTGGGTGGTGGTGGAAAGGATGCTACCACCTGGGATCTGTGGCTTCGTAATTTGGTTTTCCCTCTTCCTGTTTTTTTTGTTTTGTTTTGACTTTCACAAGGTTTTTGCACTAGCTCTGGGCTGAGGCACCTACTGCGCGCAGGTACCCATAATTCACTTTGGGGCCTAGCAAGCGGCTTGCGTGTGTGCGTGTGTCTGTGGCATCACGGGAAAATTCCCACAAATCTTGGGCTCAGAGGGGCATGCTGAGTGGTGGTGGGGGAGTGGGGTCTGAGTGTGGTTCTGGTTCGGCTTGGCTGGAAGTCAGCTGGGGCTGGGCAAGATCGAGGTCCTGTGAGAAAGCTGCCGCTGCGGTAGATCCCAGCTATCCTCCAGTTGTGCAAGAGTTGCTGGTCTAAAGAAAGACCCAGAGAGAAAAAAAAAACCTGTAGGTTTAAATCTGGAGTCATCACCCGGTTATTGTAAGATTCTGTTAAAAATGCAGAGAAGGTAAAGTGGAAATTATTTGTGTTGATTTATACTGAGATATAACTGAACTATACATGTTAGTTTTAGATATATAACATAATGATTTGATGTATGTATATATCGCAAAATGAGCACTGAAATAAGGCTAGTTAACATCTATCACTACATAGAGCTATAATTTTTTTTCTTGTAATGAGAACATTTAAGATTTTGTCTTTGCAACTTTTAAATGTACAATAATACAGTATTGTTAACTATAGTAACCACACACTGTACATTACACCCCAGAACTTATTTGTTTTATAACTGGAAGTTTACTTTTTTTGGTCCCCTTCACTTCTCCCCCACCCCCATCCTTTGCTGCTGGCAACCACCAATCTATTTTCTGTATCTGCGAGCTCTTTCCTCTGTTTTTTAAAGATTCCACACTTAAGAGAGATCATACAGTATGTCTGTCTCTCTCTGACTTATTTAATTTAGCAGAATTCTCTCAAGGTCCAGCAATGTTGTTGGAAATGGTAGGATTTCCTTATTTTTTATGGCTAAATATTCCATTGTGTGTGTGTATTCGAATGCCTATATATCTATATGTATGTCACACTTTCTTTATCCATTCATCCATCCATAGGTGCTTAGGTTGTTCCCTATCTCTGTTATTGTAAATAATGCCTCAGTGAACGTGAGAGTGCATATATCTGTCTGAGTTTGTGTTTTTGTTTCTTTCAGATTAATACACAGAAGTGAAATTTTTGCATTATATGACAGTGATATTTTTAATTTTTTGAGGAACCTCCATAGTGGCTGCACCAATTTACATTCCCACCAAAGGTGCACAAGGGTTTCCTTTACTCCACATCCTTGCTAACACTTGTTATTGCTTTTCTTTTTGATAATAACCATTCTGACAGGTGTAAGGTAATAGATATCTCACTGTGATTTTGATTTGCATTTTCCTAATGATTAATGATGTTAACCTTTTCATGTACCTGTTGACCATCTGTATGTCTTTTTGGGAAAAATGTATATTCAAATCCACTGCCCATTTTTAAATCAGGTTGTTTTTTTTCTGCTGTTGAGCTGTAGGACTTTATATATTTTGGATATTAACTTCTTATTTGATATATTAACTTGATATATATATGAGTTCAAATAATATGTATATGATTTGAAATATTTTCTTGCATTCAGTAGGTTGCCTTTTCATTTTGTTGATTGTTTCCTTTTCTTTGCAGAAGGTTTTTAGTTTGATGTACTCCCACTTGTTTATTACTTTTGTTGCTTTTGCTTTTAATGTCAAGTCCAAAAAATCATCGCTAAGACATATGTCAAAGCTCTCAATGCTCATGTTATCTGGGAGTTTTACAGTTTTAGGTATTACATTCAGGTTTTTGATGTACTTCGATTTTTGTGTGAAGTGTAAAGTAGTGATCCAGTTTTATTCTTTTGCATGTGGCTATTCCGTTTTCCGAACACCATTTATTGAAGACTGTCTTCTCCCTGTTGTATGTTCTTGGCTCCTTTGTCATAAATTAATTGATATACGTACATGTATGTATGTATATATGTTTGTGTGTATATATGTGCGTATGTATGTTTATTTCTGGGCTTTCTCTTCTGTTCTATTAATCTCTGTGTCTGTTTTTATGCCAATACCATATTGTTTTGACTACTATAGCATTGTAGCATAGTTTGAAATCAGGAAGTATGATGTGTCTGGCTTTGTTCTTTCTCCAGATTGCTCTACCTATTCAGTCTTTTGTGTTTTTAAAAATGCCATTGGAATTTTAATAGAGATTTCATTGACTCTTATATTTGTCAATGTACAATCTTTCACCTCCTTGGTTAAATTTATATTTAGATATCTTATTCTTTCTGATACAATTGTACATGGAAATATTTTCTTAATTTCTCTTTCTGGTAGTTTGTTTTTAGAGTATAGAAACACAATTGATTTTTGTATATTGATTTTGTACCCTGCAACTTTACTGAATTAATTAGTTCTAATAGTTTTTTTGATGGAGCCTTTAGGGCTTTCTATATATAATACCATGTTACCAGTTTTACTTCTTCCTTTTCAATTTGGATGCTTTGTAATTTTTTTTCTTACCTAATTGCCCTGACTATGACTTCCAATACTAAGTTGAATAAAAGCGGTGAGAAAGGGCATCCTTGTCTTGTCCTGATCTTACAGAAAACATGTTCAACTGTTCAACTTTTTACTGTTGAGTGTGATGTTACCTGTGAGTTTATCATAAATGGCCTCTATTGTGTTGAGGTATGTTTCCTCTATACTCACGTTGTTGAGAGATTTTTTTTTTTACCATACATGGATGTCATATCTTGTCAAATGCTTGTTCTGCATCTATTGAGATGATCATATGATTTTTATCTTTTGTTATCGTGGTGTATCACAATGATTCATTTGCGGATGTTAAGTCATCCTTGTATCCCTGGAATTAATCCCATTTTATAATGCTGTATAATCTTTTTAATGTATTGTTAAATTTGGTTTTCTCATGTTTTGTTAATGATTTTTGCATCTATGTTCATCAGGGATGTTGGCCTGTAACTTTCTTGTACTGTCCTTGGTCTAGTTTTGTGCTAGAATAATGCTGGCCTTCTGAAATGAGTTTGGAAGGTTTTTCTTTCCTATTACTTTTTGGGAAGAGTTTGAGAAGGTTTGATATTAATTCTTCTTTAGATATTTGTAGAATTCACCAGTGAAGCCATCTGGTCTTTGATTTTTGTTTGTTAGAAGGTTTTTAATTACTGATTCAATCTCCTTTCAGGTAATTGATCTATTCAAATTTTCTGTTTTTCATGAATTGGTCTTGGTAAGTTGTATATTTCTAGGAATTTTTCCATTTCTACTAGGTTGTCCAGTTTTTTGGGGGGCATATAATTGTTCATAGTAGTTTCTCATAATCCTTTGTGGTACCAATTGTAATGTCTCCTCTTTCATTTGTTTTTATTTATTTGAATCCTCTATTTTTCTTGATGAGTCTAGCTAAAGGTTTTTCTATTTTGTTTATCTTTTAAAAAATAAGCCCTCAGTTTTATAGACCTTTTCTGTTATCTTTTTAGTCTATTTCTATTTAGGCTTAGTTCTTTTTTACTAGTAGCTTGAGGTGTGAAATTAGATTCTTTATTTGAGATCTTTCTTGTTTCTTAATGTAGGCATTTATCACTATTAATTTCCCACTTAGAACTTCTTTGATGATCCCATCAAAGTTTGGTATGTTGTATTTCTATTTTCATGTGTCTCAAGATAGTTTTATTTCTCTTCTGATTTTTTTTCTTTGACTTATTAGGTTTTTTGTATGTTGCTTAATTATATATTTGTGAATTATCCAGTGTTTTCTAGTTTCATGCTGTGGTTGGGAAAGATGCTTGATATGATTT
>NW_011888883.1:2448219-2451338 GCF_000151845.1 Pteropus vampyrus
TTACATTCAGGTTTTTGATGTACTTCGATTTTTGTGTGAAGTGTAAAGTAGTGATCCAGTTTTATTCTTTTGCATGTGGCTATTCCGTTTTCCGAACACCATTTATTGAAGACTGTCTTCTCCCTGTTGTATGTTCTTGGCTCCTTTGTCATAAATTAATTGATATACGTACATGTATGTATGTATATATGTTTGTGTGTATATATGTGCGTATGTATGTTTATTTCTGGGCTTTCTCTTCTGTTCTATTAATCTCTGTGTCTGTTTTTATGCCAATACCATATTGTTTTGACTACTATAGCATTGTAGCATAGTTTGAAATCAGGAAGTATGATGTGTCTGGCTTTGTTCTTTCTCCAGATTGCTCTACCTATTCAGTCTTTTGTGTTTTTAAAAATGCCATTGGAATTTTAATAGAGATTTCATTGACTCTTATATTTGTCAATGTACAATCTTTCACCTCCTTGGTTAAATTTATATTTAGATATCTTATTCTTTCTGATACAATTGTACATGGAAATATTTTCTTAATTTCTCTTTCTGGTAGTTTGTTTTTAGAGTATAGAAACACAATTGATTTTTGTATATTGATTTTGTACCCTGCAACTTTACTGAATTAATTAGTTCTAATAGTTTTTTTGATGTAGCCTTTAGGGCTTTCTATATATAATACCATGTTACCAGTTTTACTTCTTCCTTTTCAATTTGGATGCTTTGTAATTTTTTTTCTTACCTAATTGCCCTGACTATGACTTCCAATACTAAGTTGAATAAAAGCGGTGAGAAAGGGCATCCTTGTCTTGTCCTGATCTTACAGAAAACATGTTCAACTGTTCAACTTTTTACTGTTGAGTGTGATGTTACCTGTGAGTTTATCATAAATGGCCTCTATTGTGTTGAGGTATGTTTCCTCTATACTCACGTTGTTGAGAGATTTTTTTTTTTACCATACATGGATGTCATATCTTGTCAAATGCTTGTTCTGCATCTATTGAGATGATCATATGATTTTTATCTTTTGTTATCGTGGTGTATCACAATGATTCATTTGCGGATGTTAAGTCATCCTTGTATCCCTGGAATTAATCCCATTTTATAATGCTGTATAATCTTTTTAATGTATTGTTAAATTTGGTTTTCTCATGTTTTGTTAATGATTTTTGCATCTATGTTCATCAGGGATGTTGGCCTGTAACTTTCTTGTACTGTCCTTGGTCTAGTTTTGTGCTAGAATAATGCTGGCCTTCTGAAATGAGTTTGGAAGGTTTTTCTTTCCTATTACTTTTTGGGAAGAGTTTGAGAAGGTTTGATATTAATTCTTCTTTAGATATTTGTAGAATTCACCAGTGAAGCCATCTGGTCTTTGATTTTTGTTTGTTAGAAGGTTTTTAATTACTGATTCAATCTCCTTTCAGGTAATTGATCTATTCAAATTTTCTGTTTTTCATGAATTGGTCTTGGTAAGTTGTATATTTCTAGGAATTTTTCCATTTCTACTAGGTTGTCCAGTTTTTTGGGGGGCATATAATTGTTCATAGTAGTTTCTCATAATCCTTTGTGGTACCAATTGTAATGTCTCCTCTTTCATTTGTTTTTATTTATTTGAATCCTCTATTTTTCTTGATGAGTCTAGCTAAAGGTTTTTCTATTTTGTTTATCTTTTAAAAAATAAGCCCTCAGTTTTATAGACCTTTTCTGTTATCTTTTTAGTCTATTTCTATTTAGGCTTAGTTCTTTTTTACTAGTAGCTTGAGGTGTGAAATTAGATTCTTTATTTGAGATCTTTCTTGTTTCTTAATGTAGGCATTTATCACTATTAATTTCCCACTTAGAACTTCTTTGATGATCCCATCAAAGTTTGGTATGTTGTATTTCTATTTTCATGTGTCTCAAGATAGTTTTATTTCTCTTCTGATTTTTTTTCTTTGACTTATTAGGTTTTTTGTATGTTGCTTAATTATATATTTGTGAATTATCCAGTGTTTTCTAGTTTCATGCTGTGGTTGGGAAAGATGCTTGATATGATTTCAGTACTGTTAAATTTATTAAGACTTGTTTATGGCCTAACATATGATCTATCCTGGAATGTTCCATATGACCTTGAAAAGGATATGTATTTTGTTCCTTTTGGATGGAATGTTCTATAAATGAATGTTAAGTTCTTCTGATTTAGTCTTTTAAAGCTAAGAGAAGTGTTTCCTTACTGCTTTTCTGATTGGATAATCTATCCATTAATGAAAGTGGGTATTAAAGTCCCCTACTATTGTATTGCTATTTCTGCCTTTGGGGAAATTAATATTTGCATATGTATTGAGTGCATAAGTATTTACAAATATTATGTCTCATTTGATTGACATCTTTTTTATTATGTAATGACCTTTGTCTCTTATTATATTCTTTGTCTTAAAGTCTTTTTAGTCTAATATAAGTATTCTGGCTTTCTTTTGATTTCTATTTGCATGGGATATCTTTTCCATTCTTTTCCTTTCAGTCTGTGTGTGTCCTTACATCTGAAATGAGACTCTTGTAGACAGCATATAGAACAGTCTTGATTTTTTTTATCCATTCAGCCACTTTGTGTCTTTCGATTGGAGAATTTAGTCCATTTACATTTAAACTGATTATTAATAGATATGGACTTGTTGCTATTTTATTCATTGTTTTCTGGGTTTTTTTTTTTTTTTTGGTAGCTCCTCTCTGGTCTTTTCTTCTCTTGCTTACTTCCTTTGTGATTTAATGATTTTCTGTAGTGGTATGCTTAGATTTCTTTATCTCTCATGTATTTACTTTAGATTTTTGCTTTGTGGTTACCATGAGGCTTGCATGTAGCAACTTATAACAGTGAATTTTAAGTTGATAATAACTTAAGTTTGATCATATTCTAAAGCTCTACATTATTACTTCCCTATATTTTATATTTTTAATGTCACAACTTATATCTTTTTATCTTATGTGTTCATTAACAAATTATTATAATAATTATTTTTACTACTTTTGCTTTTAATCTTTATATAAATTTCATATGTATTTAACCCACCACCTTTACAACATTAGATTATTCTGAATTTTTCTATATATTTATCTTTAACAGTGAGACTTACACTTTTGTATGTTTTTCT
>NW_011888883.1:2453193-2466991 GCF_000151845.1 Pteropus vampyrus
AGTCACTCATCTAGTTTTTGGATTTCTTTCAGAGGAAGTTGTCCATTTGCAGTTGTAGATCTGGCCTATCCATGGGAATAGGTGAATTTGAGATCCTCTTAGGTTACCATCTTGAGCTGGGACTCAGTAAATATTTGTCGAATGAATGAGTTAATCAACAATTGCCATTTAACTCAATAAATATACATATTGGACACCTATTATGTTGTGGAAATTGTAAGGAGTTCTTCAAGGCAGGGGAGTTCCCATGCTAATGGATAAAAATAGAATCCAGACTACTGTGTGTGCTATAAATAATGTGTTAGTGGAAACATAGGGATATTCACACTGATTTATCTTCAGGAAATTCCTTATATATACTTTTTTAAATATGAAACATACAGTAGATTTGTTTGTTCATCTGTTTGAAATTTGTTTGAAATTTCTTTGTACTTTCCTTGGCTGTAAAAGCTAGAAGGCTAATTATGTTTTCTAAACTATTGAAGTTAGGTTTTGGATACTGTTTAAATTCTGTCAAGCAAAAGCATTTATAGGGGACAATAATTTCAACCTAAGTTAAGTGGTGAAAGAAGCAATGATAAATTAACTATCCACATTACTAGTTTGGTCGAGCAGGTACTACATGGCTCTGAAGTCATCAGTTCCTGTAGCTACTTTTCAATCCCCAAATCACTGTGCTTGTTATACTCTGCACTAGGAGGCTATGAACTTCTTCAGTACTTCACCTGGGTGCCATTGCCTTAGTTTTAGAAAGTAATTTTTTGCTGGATATAGCATTCTAGGTTGTCTCCCTATGCTTACCCCTACTCTAGCTTTCATTAATTTTGGAAAATTTTGAGCCGCTATTTCTTCAAATATTCCCCACCTCCCTTGAAGATGTCTTCAGAGCTCACTGATGCTTTATTTTGTTTTAATTTTTTTTATTATATATTTTTTCTCTCTGTATTTCATTTTGGATATTCCTTATTACTGTGTCTTCAGGTTTACCGCTTTTTCCCTAAAATGTCTAATATTCCTTTAGTCTTATCTAGTATATTTTTCAACTCACATGTGGTATGCAGAATTATAAACTTCCCCCTTAAGAGGTGTTGCTCTAATCCCCAGAACTGTGAATATGCTGAAGTATCACACTCCCAATTCTGTAATGTTACAAAAGGAATTTTCCAGATGTAGTCAAGGCTACTAGTCAGTCGACTTTGAGTTAATCAAAAAGGAGACTATCTGGGTGGGTCTATGTCATTACATAAGCTTTTAAAACAAGTGAATTTCCTCAGAATACTATCAGAAGAGGAAGCCAGAGAGATTTGAAGCACATGAAAGATTCAGTGCACTGTTACTGGCTCGAAGATAGAGGAGAACGTATGAAAAAGGTCTCAGAGTTGCCTCTAGGTTCCAAGAGTAACCCTTGCTTTATAATCAGCAACCAAATGGGGATCTCAGCCCTATTTCCACAAGTAACTGGATTTTGCCAACAACCTGAGTGAGCTTGGAAATGAATTCTTTCTTGGAGCCTCCAGTAGGAGTCCAGATTAGTCAAAACCATAATTTCAACCATATGACACCCTAATCATAGACCCTAGCCAAGCCCACTTGGACTTCTGACTGATAGAACTGTGCACTAATAAATGGATTGTTTTAAGCTACCAAATTTTTGATAGTTTTTTCACTAGCAACAAAAAAACAATATATCACACCTTGTAATTTTTATCTCTAAAAGTTTAATTGGGGTCATCTTTTATATCTTCCATGTCTCCACTTAACTTTTTAAACATAAAGAAGGCTATTCTAAAAACTGTTTTAATGTTGTTCTCTGCTAGTTCTAATATCTGTGTCAGTTCTGGGTGAGTTTGATTTGCTTGATTTATCTAGTACTCATTGTGAGTTGTTATTTTCTGTTTCTTTTTCATGCTTTGTAAATTTTGATTAGATGCCAGACATAATGAATTTTACCTTGTTGGGTGCTGGGTATTTTTGTTTTCCTATAAATACTCCTGAGCTTTGTTCTGCGGGAGCCATTAAGTTACTTGATAACAGTTTGATCTTTTCAAGTCTTGCCTTTAATATTTGTTAGGCAGCACTAGAGTTCTATTTAGTCTAGTGCTAATTATTCTCCACTTAGAGACAACACTCTTCTAAGTACTCTACCAGTTTTGACTTCTGAAGTTTAACAGTTTGATTGGTCAGAATAGACGCTATTCCACATCTTGTTTGAGTACTGGATACTATTCCCTCTAATTCTTTCAAGTGGTTCTTTTTTTGGTATTTTTTTTAAATTATATTTTTTATTTTTTAGTTGGCATACAATATTATATTAATTTCAGGTGTACAACATAGTGATTAGACATCTATATAACTCACAAAATGATCAATAAATCTAGTGCCCCTCTGATACCATATATAATTATTACAGTATTATTAGCCATAATCCTCATGCCGTACTTTATATCTCCATGACTATTTTATAATTACCAATTAGTACATCTTAATCCCTTTCCTCCTTTTCACCACCCTCCCCAAACCCCCTCCCATCTAGTAATCCTCAAAATGTTCTCTGTATCTATAAGTTTGTTTCTGTCTTAGATGTTTATTTTCTTTAGATTTCACATATATGTGCAATAATATGGCATTTATCTTCCTCTATCTGACTTACTCCACTCGGCATACTACTCTCTAGATCTTTTTCCAACCCGTTACTTTTAGTCTGTATGTATCTTTCAATCTGAAGTGAGTCTCTTGTAGGCAGCATATGTAAGGGTCTTGATTTTTAATCCATTCAGCCACTCTGTCTTTTGATTGGAGCATTTAATTCTTTTTCATTTGAAGTACTCATTGATAGATATGTAGTTATTGCCATTCTTTATTTAGACTTTTGATACATATTTTTTCTTCTTCTTAAAGAAGTCCCTCCAACATTTCCTGTAATACTGCCTTGGTGGTGATGAACTCCTTAAGCTTTTTCTTGTCTGGGAAACTCTTTATCTGTCCTTCAATTCTAAATGATAGCTTTGCCGAGTAAAGTAATCTTGGTTGTATGTCCACCTTGAAAATTTTGTGCCAAGCTCTTCTGGCCTGTAAAGTTTCTGTTAAGAAATCAGCTAACAGTCTTATGGGTATTCCTTTGTATGTAACTACTTGATTTTCTCTTGTTGCTTTTAAGATTCTCCGTTTGAATTTAACCTTTGGCATTTTAATTAAGATGTGTCTTGGTGTGGATCTCTTTGGGTTCATCTTGTTTGGGACTCTCTGAACTTCCTGGGTTTGTATGTCTATTTCCCTCACCAAATTAGGGACATTTTTCATCATTATTTCTTCAAGTAGGTTTTCAATTCCTTGCTCTCTCTCTTCTCCTTCTGCTACCCCTATGATGTGAATGTTGTTATGCTTGACATTGTCCCAGAGGCTTCTTAAACTATCTTCAGTTTTTTTAATTCTTTTTTCTTGTTGACGTTCTGATTGGGTGTACTCTGCTACCCCATCCTCTAAGTTGCTGTTTTGATCCTCTGTTTCATCCACTCTGTTGATTCCCTCTAATGTACTCTTCATCTCAAATATTGTATTCTCATTTCTGACTGGCTCCCTATTATGTTTTCCATCTCATTTTTATGTTTTTTTTTTTATCTCTTTGTTAATGTTCTCACTGAATTTATCTTCTTTTCTGCTAAGTTCCTTGAGCAACCTTATAACCTGTGTTTTGAACTCTGCATCTGTTATATTGTTTGTCTCCATTTTGGTGAATTCTTTTTCTGGAGCTTTGTTCTGTTCTTTCACATAGGACATGCTTCTTTGTCTCCCCATTTTGGCTGCCTCCCTATGTCTGTTTCTTTGTATTAGGTAGGGCTCTTAAGTCTCCTAGTCTTAGTAGAGTGGCTTTATGTAGTAGGTATACTGTGGGGCCCCTTGGCACAGACCTGGGAGGGGTCCAGCTGTAGGCGAAGTTTAGCTGCAGCCTGTACACTTCCAGGGCCACCTGGTAAGAGTCACCAAGCAATCCATATGTAAGAGTCACATATGGCTGCCATTGTGCTGGGCTTATAGGTGCCTCGAGGGACCAAGTCTGAAACTGAGGCCCCCTGCCACTGATGTGGGGCTTAGGGCTGCTCAGCAAGAGGTACAGGGCATGCTAAGGCTAGATACACTGCTTCTTTGGGTTTTGTGAGCCTTTGAGAAATTTTAGGAAAGTTCTCAGTAGGAGCCAAGACAACCCATTTATATGGAATAAATCATTGGAAGTGACTTGGGTGGGCCCACAAGTTAGAAGAGGTGGAGTCTCAGGGAATCCCCTGGGATGAGCGACCAGGTTGATGGTGCCTGCATCTGCAGACTGGAAGGGAGGAGGGTTCAACGAAGGAACAATGGCTTCTGCCTGCACTTCTGTCTGGGAACAAGCCATCCCTCCAACCCTTGCCCTGAAGCCCAACAGCTCAGCGCCTCCCCATATGTCTCTGGCACCCCTTGAGTCTCTGCCCCAGAGCTGAAACTCAGAGCAAGTGAGTCCGTCAGCAAGTAAGGCTGGGCGTGGGCTCTTTAAGAGGAAGGTCTTCATTTCCTATAGCCCTCTATCTCACTGAGCTGCAACCTCCACTGTTTTTCACAGCCAGAGATTGTGGGGACTTCTCTTCCTGGCACTGGACCCCTGGGCTGGGGAGCCCAGTGTGCGGCTGAGACCTGTCACTCCTCAGGTCGGGGAGGTGGTTCTACAGTCAAGATAGCCCTTCTGATTCTCAATCACCATATGTGGTTGTGAGACTGGGCTGTTTTGTATCTGCCCACCTCCTACAGTTTTGAGATGACCTGTTATTTGATGTGACCCAGTTGTAGGTCTTCTGTCAGATCTCCTTTCTTAGAAAAGAGTAAACAGGGCACTAAGGGGAGCCATAGAATGGCCCCTTTTCCGGAGTTGGGATGGAGGTACTCAAAGAAAGAATCTCTGAGGTGATATTTGAAGAATGAAACATTGGCCAAGTAAAGGAGGAGACAGAGGAGACAGGCAGAGGCAGCAAGTCTAGCATCAAAAGAGAATGCTTTTGCCCAATGGCAAAGCTCATTATAGCTGGAGCATGGAGTGGAAGAGGTAAGGAAATTTATTGGGAGGCTTGAGCAATTTTGGGGTAGATTTGGCACTTTCCAGGTGTTGGTGTAAGCTAGAGACTGAAGAGCACCAATGCCTGGGGGTTCCTGGTCACTTGCTTTAATGCAGGGCAGCTGAGTGTACTGAGAGCTTGTCGCTTGATCCACAGGCATAAAGTGAGGAAAATAGCAGCCAAGGCATAACAAGTGAGGATGTGTCATAGTGACTCATATTTTGGCATTTTAGAATGTAAACCAAGCAATTTTTTAATTGTCTAAATATATAGAGTTCAAGGAACAAGTTAAATTATCTTCTTTGATCATTTGAGCAGTTATAAATCACCAGGTAAATATCTTAAGTGCTTTTTGTTATTTACAGAAGACTGGCAACTTTTAATTTGCATAATATCTCCTAATAGTTTATTAAAAAAATGATGCACAATGTAGAAAGCAATGTATCATTTAAATTGCTTATGAAGTAAAGCCTTTTACCTCCCCAAACTTGTGTTTCATTAGAATAATTTTGATTGTAAAATAGCGTTTTATTTAAGAGAATTTCATATATGTTTTTGATAAGATGAGGGGAAAGAAACAATTATCCTAAATTCTCTATGACTTGGTGGCCAGTTCTCCTAGACATAGAGGTAGTATTAATGTGATGGTCTTGAGCATCTGTCTGGACTCAAATTCCAGCCCTGCAACTTGAGCTGTACAAACTTGAGCAGGTTACCTAAACTCTCTGAGCATCAGAGCATCACTTTGTCCACCTCTGATATAGAAATCTCAATAATACTTTTATCTTAACATTGCATTGAAAATTAATTTAGCTCATTCATGCCAGTACTAAGTACATATTAAAGGCTCAGTAAATAAGAGCTATTATTATTAGCTCTTAGAAGAGTGGAACTAAATGTTTTGGTTCCCTCTGAGATTTTTATGAAAACTATGAATGTTTGCTCAGAAAATACTAATACATAGGTCATTTTGCATATATTTTTCAGAAGTCTCACCTACCTATTGATACTCTTTCATAATTAAGAGCAGACGAGAAGGAGAGAGAGTCTGTATACAAGGGGAAGGATAGGCTAGATAAGAGTAAGACAGTTAATATGTATGAAAAATTGGTAAATTTGATAATGGGAGGATATGGCAGTCCCTTCTATTTGCATCTATTGTCTCATTGAAATAAGAAGCAAAGCCATTGGTTGGGAATGAGGAGAAAGAGAGTACTGGAGGCCTAAGGAGAGAAAAGTGAATAATTATCTGGGAGAGTAAGAAAATGAATTACATAGGGAAATACAGCAGGATTTCCAGGCAGGGCTGAGGGCCCACTTGAGGTTTGTAATCACAAATTTAAAGTGAAACCAGACAACTGCTTGAGCACAAATACATGTAAAGGTGTAGTTGAGTGTAACCAGGGTTAGCTCTTCATTTCTATATGAGCACCATGTAAGGAGAGGCAAGGGAATTGTGGTATATGATAATGTTTCTCATATGACTTCACCTACCCCTTGTTATACCCTTTGTATGGAGAATAATGGGTCATATGGGGATATGTAGACCCTCTGTCACTGGGAGGTGGTGGGAGATCCATCACTCTTCTCTTCCTTATCAGGAGGTGGAGGACTCAGAATTTTCATCCTTCATTGCCTTGGTGGGAGGAGATTCCCTTCTGAAATGGGGCAAGGAGAGAATCTGTACTCTAGACTAGACACTCATGCCTCTTTCTATCTATTACTGTCTCAGATAACTTTATTATGCTCATTGCATCTTAGGTACTACATTTCTGACAACAGAGTTTTCTGTTGGAGTATAAAAGTATTCTTCGATAATCAAAAGTATTGAAGCATTTAATAAAACATTTTCCAAGAAAAAAATACTGCATAAAAAGTCATGTTCATAATAAATTTCCATTACTTAAAGGGAGGAATATGTGCCTATTTCACTTACATTAAATGATAGGAAAATAAAATCAAATGAAGTTAAAGGATATAACCTTGCTGTATTTGGAAAAATGCACTAAATTTCTCTACATATTTGACTTCACTGGTAGCATTTTTGCCATCATCTTATTTCTACTAAACCTTTGAGAATAGAAGTTGCTAGCAGTTTCCTTCCCATTACTGCCAGAATTTGCACTGATAAAATATGGCCCAGGAAAGACACAAAACAGAAGGAAGGCCAGCAGTTTCTGCCTCCTGTGCCAACCTCCATAGAACCTCGGTTTCTCCTTTCAAGACTGGGTTCCAGGATCGATAGTCTTTTCCCTCCTCTTATACACACCTTAAGAAAAAGCTGTTTTACAAGATGGTATAGAGATCCAGGGCATACCCTGGTCATGCAAGAAATTAAGAATGTGCTCCTTTCTGCTATTTAGAGAGGCAACATGTAGATAGTAGAAAAAGATAAGCTTTCAAAGTTAGCTAGACCTGAGCTGGAGTACTGATTTATTGCAAGTTGCAATAATTTTTCTGTCTTACATATAAGTGAAGCTTTTAATTTTCCCTCTTCCTCCTCTTTCTCTTCCAGGATGTTCTAGATACATATGCCAAAAGCATTAAGGTCAAACTGGCTTCAACCGTAAGAATTTTATTGGCTTGCGAATTTGGAAGTCCTAGGTAGTACAGCTTCCAGTGACCTAATACCATGGCCTTTGGGCCCTATATTTGTATTTCTTTACTTTTTCTGTCCTTAGTGGAGTGACTTCCCTCCCAGTTTAGAAGCAGTTCTGGGCCGTGCATCACAAAAAACAATTTTTGAGGAATGTACAGAATACCTTCTAGAAGGTGGGGAGGAACTTTTGCAGAAGCCCCAGAAGCCTCTCCCTAGTCTCAATGGGTCATGTGACAATTTACCAGTCTTTGGAAAGGAAGAATTGGATTTCTTTTAGACAACTGAGACCCTCCCTGGGAACTGGGCTTGAGGTCAGCATTCTCAGGTTGCATAGGGGAAGAGAAAATCCATGGAAAGAGATTGAGATTTTTGCCAGGAGAAAGGAGAGGAGGGAATGGATGCAGGGCAGATAATCAACAATCCAGTATACCCAGAGCTGATGAACTGCTTTCTCTTCGCTCCTCTGCTTACGTAACATGTAAGCTCCCTTCTTTATTTGGTTCCAGGTTAAAACTTCAGCCACCTGGCCCCAGAGGTCTCTTGGGCACACCGACTGTACTAGAGTCTTAGAGACTCTGCTCTCTTCCTTTGTCACTCAGGTTTTCTTTGTGCTTTTGGTGGCTTGGCTTTTCTGAACAGGATTTTGTATATTCTTTCATTAATCAATCTTCTCCTTGGCACCATCTCCATCCAAAGCTTCCAGGCTCCTGTAAGAGATTCCTGTACTCTGCCCAGTGAGTCACCTCTCCCCAAAACTCATAATCTGGCCTTTTCTTGTTTCTGACTTTGGCATCGACTTTGAAAAATCTAAATCCCAACTATGTTTGATTAATCTCCATCCATTACACAAAATTCTTTTCAATTCTCATTTTATTATTGGCATCCTGGGCATGAACTGAGTACAGGAGAAAATGTGAGGGTAGAAGCAGCAGCTTGGGTGTATTCAGCCAGCTGCTGCTGGAGGAGCCACAGTTATGATTCTTTTAATGTGACAAAATGACTCCACTGAAGGGAAGCCTTCATAGTTTATAGATTGGAGGATGAGGCTCCACAGTCCCCCACCTACGACATAAAGAATGGGTCTGCTTGCTCTGTTTTAGGGAGTTGCTGCCATGGAGGCAAGGGAAAGCATTATGTCCTTGTAATCACATCCTCACCAGTGACTAATTTCAGAGAATTTTAAAGCATAGTCCCAATTTTTCCTAAACACAAATTAAAAACTGATTTATTGCCACGTTGTTTTTCATTCTTGACAGCAACTCTATGTCATAATCTGTCAAACTCTTTCTCTCCAGGAAAGAATATGTGTTACTATGAATGAAGAGGGTGAAGCAGGCTACTTTTCTGTATTCTCTTCCAGAGACAATACATATTTTTGTCCCTTGATGAGAAAAATGGCTCTAACTTGGCACTTATGGATGCAAATTTTAAGAACTTTTACATATGTTCAAGACACTAATAAAAGGGCCAAGGATTCAAGTGACATTATTATCATGATATTAGCCAACTTTAACAGAGCACATACTGTGTGCCAGGTATTAACTTATTTAGTTTTCATAAACTTCTATAAGGGTAAGTGGTATTGTTATTCATCTATTAAAGTTAGGACTCAGAGAGGTTAAGTAATTTGCCCAAATTAACCCACTCAGTGAGCAGAATGAGATTCAAATCTGGTACTCTGTGTCCAAAGCTCTTGCTCTTAACCACCTGCAGCTTGGTTGAAAGTTTGCCTCCCCTTGACAGCACATACTTTGCATGATAATACATTGTGTTACTTTAGGACAATTTCTTTATTTCTTGGCTCCTTTTTTCTTTCTTATTGCTTTTCATGATTTCATTGTCCTTTCTATGTGGAGGGAGGTTCATGTCAGCAAAGAGAGGTCTTACAAAGATGTCTGGGCCTGAGGGAAAAACTAGACAGAATCAAAAGAGAAGTATTAGACTGAATTCATTGAGCAACAAATTGATTCCAGGGGATCAGGAAGATCAGGGCCTGGAAAAGAACGGTTCAGAATTTTTGCAAGTTAGAAAGTTATATGGCCTTAGTAAGAAGTTAGACATCAGAGGATGGGGCCATAGACTTTCTGTTTCTCACTTTAGCTTGTCCACTACCTGATTCACTCTATTTAATCAAAGTTCTAGTGATTAGACCATCTATATGCCCTTCCTAGAATTATTTATTTTTCCTTTGTAAATCCTGTGTTGGCTTTATTATGTTGAAGTATTCCGGAAACTTCCTGGATGAAATAACAAAAAATAATTCTAGAGCAGAAGCTGTTGCTTATTATTTTCATGCATCAAGAACTTATTGAGTACCTGCTATACTTCTTGTCTTGCCTTAAGTTCAGGAAATTATTTATATGATAAAGACATCTTCAGCCCCTCTATAGAGGAGGTAGAAAACTGGAAGATAAGACATTCTAATTCTATGAATGTATGTCTATGAGCAAATTCCGGTTCACATCAGGTGATAATGTTTGTCTCAACTCAAATCAAGACAAGGTGATAAAGCTTTTCTTAACCTTAAATCTAGAACCTTTATTTTCATTGGGAGATTACTTTTAGTCATGTGTCACTAGATTAAAAACTCCAACGACCAGGTTTGAGTCTTCACCACTGTATCTCAGCACCCATCACAGGGCTGGAGATGTAGCAGCAGCATTTATCGATAAAGATCATTTTTTATAAACCACTTTGTAATGTTAGTATGCCCTTTGCTCTTTGTACAGATTTCTTTTGCCTCTTCTTCCATTTCGACTCGGCTCTTTTAGAATAAAGGCTTTGTTTGTGAGAAGGATGTAAGAAATAAAGACATTCTCAGGGAATGAAAAAAAAAAAATCTTTCTAGAGAAGAGGGAGATTGACCAACTTGGTGACATAGGAGACTCCTGAACTCTTCTCCTATAGACATGCTGAATCAACTGCACACAGAGCAGTTACCTCTGAAAATATCCGGAAACTGAGAAACTCCTGCACAATGGAAGAATGAGAAAATGCCACATCTAAACAAGTAGGGAAGGCTGAGACTCACTCTTTGGCTTAAACCTCACCCTCAGCACAGTGCCATACAATCAGGAAGAAACTCCCAACTCCTAGCTTCTCCGTGATAAACAAAGCACATGATCTTTTATATAGAAAACCTTAAAACCTTAAAAAAAAAAAAACCTGTTAAAACTAGTAAATGAATTCGATAAAGTTGCAGGATACAAAAATCAATATACAAAAGTCAGTTGCATTTCTGTATACTCACAATGAACTATAAGAAGAAAAATGAAGAAAACTCATTTACAATTGCATCGAAAGAATAAAATATTTAGGGATAAATTTAACCAAGGAGGTGGAAGAACTGGACATTGAAAACTATAAGACATTGGTGAAAGAAATTAAAGACATGAATAAATGGAAATATAGCTCATGCTAATGGATTGGAAGAATTAATATTGTTAAAATGTCCATATTACCCAAAGTAATCTATAGATGCAATGCAATCGTTATCAAAATTCCAATGGCTTTTTTTAATAGAAAAATTTTTAACAGAGAAAGACAAATACCACATGGAATCACATTTATGTGGAATCCAAAAGATTTTTAAAAAGTCAGACTCATTGAAACAGAGAGTAGAAAAGTAGTTGACAGATGTTTGGGGGGTGGTGGGAGAAATAGGAAGAGGTTGCTAAAAGGGTGCAAATTTTCAGTTATATTATAAATAAGGTATCAGGATCTAATGTATAACATGGTAACTGTATTTTATAACACTGTATTGTATAATTGAAATTTGCTGAGAGAATAGAAATTAAATGTTCTCACCAAAAAAAAAAAAAAATTAGAGATGATGGATGTTTTAGTTAACTTGATAGGAGGCATCCTTTCACAATGTCTATGTAGATCAAATCTTCACATTGTACACTTTAAATATCTTACAGTGTTTATCGATTATACCTCAATAAAGCTAGAAAAAAACTCAAAAACTTTCTAGAGACTTTTCTTATGATTGTGGCAATGGGAGAGAGATGATACAGGAGCAAATTCTGTGTGAAACTTATGCTCGGAGGCCCCTGTAATTGAAATTTAATTAAACTTTCATCACTTTATGTGATGGGATGTTATGTTTGTCTAATAAGCCCTTATATTTTCTCTCATTTTCCCATTGTCTTCCGCTGTATGAGATCTGAAGCAGGATAGTGTGTGAGAACAGAAATTTCAGAGAATGAAGGTACATGGCATAAGCGAATTGTGACTGAAAACACTGCCTAGCATCTTCACAGGTGACACATGTGTGTGGAAAGAGGCAGGGAAGAAGTAAGAGTTGGGCAAAGGCTGTGGGAGGAGGTTAGCTATTTGCTACTGCATGTTTTTATACTCTGGTGAAAATGTTCAATTACATAGCATATTGATTTAAATTCATTTTAGTACCAGAGATAAAATTCTCAGAAGAAAGATTATCAACTTTCCTGTTGTTTAAAAATCAAGCAAGCTGGGGCTGAAAATGTTTAACTAAAACTTAAACCCTTTGGGGGAAACCATGATGAACTATCATTGCTCAAGGGACCATGTGCAGGTTCCCATTACTGTTGGTACATTCACTCCTTCAGGGTTGAGTGACACCATTTTCTCTTTTGGTCTCTCGCTCCGCTAGTTTGTGGCCGTTATCCATTCTCAGGGTTAAGCTATGAACAAGAGTGTTGTCAGTTGGAAGTCTGAGAATGTGAGAATCTTTCACTTCTGGTCCTAATTCTGAATAATGTTTGGTAGCAATCCATATCTGCCTTTTCACCCATAAAACCAATGTGATATTCTTTCATTCTTTTCACTTTACTGAGCCTCAGTTTTCTATCTATTAAATGGAGAAACTAGGCTTTGAAGTTTCCTTCAGTTCTAATCTCTGTTGGCATCTAAGATCTGTCTATCTTGGGAAAAGGACGAAGGGACATCATCTAAGGGGAACCTCATTTTCAGCAGCAAATGAGTTTTTGAAAAAAACGTGTGTAGAAAACATAGCAAAAAAGGTTTATGAAGGAAATTTTTAGTGACTTGCTTTGGAAAGTTCTTTCCTCCACCCTCATCTAATTTGTGTGTTTTGATATCTTAACTTAAAATATCTGTTGTATACTGTCTATAAAATATATACTTGTTTTGCCATGCACTTTTTAAATGATAAAAACATCAGTAAAACTCTATCTTCATGGTGCTGTGTGTAAATCATCTTAAGAGAGTTAAATATATAGTACTTGCCTCTGAGAGAGTGTCTGATGTAGCAGTTGTATGTTTAGATAATTAGAGGACAAACACCAAGTTCTTAAGTTACGATATTTTAATTGAGTACAAGGAACAGCAAATATATCAAGTTGTATACTGAGTGAATTTTTATTCAGTAGAAGGGACAAGGCACCCTCTCCTATAGTAAATTAAAGAGCACAGCATGAATGACCTCAGAATTTATGAACCACATAAGGAAAGTGAGATGCCTCATCAATTTGGGGAGAAGAAGGCTTGGGCATCTAATGACATCTGGAAGACCTGAGATTGATGTGGGCTTAATTCATTCTGAAGAAGATCCAGTTATCTTTATAGTGGTAGGCAGAATAATAGCCCAGCAAAGATGTCCATGCCTAATGCCTGGAACCTATGAATATGTTACCTTACATGGCAAAAGGGCCTTTTGCAGATATGATTAAAGTTAAGGACCTAGAGGTAGGGAGATTATTTTAGATTATCTGACTGGGCCCAGTATAATCATTTGAGTCCTTAAAATCAGAGACCTTTTTCTAGAGATGTGATTGCAGAAGAAGGGTCAGAGAGATAAGCTATTGCTGGCTTTGAAGGTGGAGGAAGGGGCGTGAGCCACGTTATGCTCATAGCCTCTAGAAGCTGGAAGAGGCAACAAAACAGATTCTCCCCTAATTCCTTTAGAGAGGAATACATCCCTGAAAACACCTTATTTCACTTGATGAATGAAACCCGTACTGGACTTCTGACGTACAGAAATGTAAGATCATAAATTTATGTATTTTAAGCAACTAAATTTGTGGTATTTGCAGCAATGGACAACTAATACTCAAATTGATATCCACATAAACAAAAACCCTGGCATTTCAATGTCAAACGACTTTTTAAAAAT
>NW_011888883.1:2468666-2479951 GCF_000151845.1 Pteropus vampyrus
TTAGGCTGTACAACAGAATAGAGACAGCATCCATCAGTACTAGTCCACAAAGAAATTTAAACTTATCAGTTATACTTATAAGGTATGATTAAGCAACAAGTTCTCATGTTTCTTTTTCTTAAGAGAAAAAGAGTCATAGTGACTGCAGGAAGAGAGCTATGAGATTGATATTGGCCAGTCACCATATATCTTTTTTTATATGAAGAAGTAAAAGCAAAGTTTGCATGAAGTCTTGAGAAATCTTAGCTACTTCCTAGAACATACCTTAATATCGTGGTACTTAGAGTTGTATTTTCTTCATTGAGATCTCTTCTGCATAGCAGGAGTTCTCAACCCTTATAGTCACCTGGGAGCTTCTAAGAAATACTGATGCTCATGTTCCACCCCAGACAAATCAGAATTTAAATCATAATTTTCCTATATAGTTCTAATATGCTACCTGGGTGAGGGCCACTAACAAGAGCTGAATTCAACAGTCATTCATTTCTGAGGACAACAAATGAATACGACTTAGAAGGCAGTTGGTGGGATTTTCTATGTCTAGCCTGGTTGCTTGCCTCAGGAATTCAAAATTTCATGCAGAGATGGTTCTAAACACTTATTAATGGGTTCTCCTGAAATATTAATTTTAACGCATCCTAAGGAGAATTGCTGCTAGACAGAAATACAATTCATAGATTTTTTTTCCTTCTTCTTTTTTTTTGCATTCCAATTAGGCGTTAGTGAATTCAGTTTCACATCTTTGACCATTTACCCATACAATGGAAAACAACTGGCTAAAGAAAATTCAAGCTATGTATTCAGTTAATAGCTGATCTGCATCCTGGCAATTTCTTCAAGCTGCTCTAGAGGCTGCTATGTGCTGTCATGAGAGGTTTTCAGCCAAAGCCATTAATTAAGGCTCATTAGGATAGTCAAAATGGATTGTCTGTTTTGCTTCCATTTGCACTTTCTTGCATCTCCATTACTTTTACAGTCATAGCATTGGTTTCTAGCCCCTGACTGTAACTTTTGTTTATTTTCTGCATAGATCTGCCAATTTCACCCCTGAATAAATCTGCCATGCCCCTTCAACATGCTCACTTGGTGTACCCTTAACTGCCCTGGCCCTGCCACTCACTCATTCCACACTCTCGCTTCCGAAACTTACAACCCTGTTTTGCCTTCTTGCTCTTGTTGCCCGCTTGCCAGAATCTTCTTTATCTATCTTGACATTCATCTGTTCTGATGCTCTCCATTCTCGAGCCTGAGCTCTATCTCTTCCCTCTCTTGATCTCTACCAATCTCTGCTAGCTAGCCTCCATTCACTCCGGAGACCAAGTTATGAATTTCTAACAAATTATGTGAAAAAAGTGTTATTTTTTCTTTTCTAAAAGTGATTTTAATTAAGCTGTTTTTGCTATTGCTATGAAAGCCTTTGATATCTATGCCTGCCTGCATTTTGTAAAGTAACCCATTGGCAGATAAATGGAAAATTCTCTAATGTGTAATTAGAGTATAATGTAAAATTATATATATATTTATGGAACACTGGGGCAGCAGGGAGCAATCAACATGCAAAATGCAACTTGCAATTACAAATAATAAGAATTACATATAAGAGCAATTAATTTTTCATGTCTTATGATATACAGCAAGGAAAATAAGTCAGAAGCTGAAATCTCAGTTCTGGAGAAGTTATGTCAACCTTAATTAGCATCAGTCTTTGGATAAGTGAGATTTGTAATAAAAAAGACCCCACCAGTGAACACTTTTGTAGACTGAATGTTTTCTGCCCTCACGAGCATCATTTCTGTCCAATGTAGGACTA
This sequence comes from Pteropus vampyrus, assembly GCF_000151845.1. NCBI lineage: Eukaryota > Metazoa > Chordata > Mammalia > Chiroptera > Pteropodidae > Pteropus > Pteropus vampyrus. The sequence goes on from NW_011888883.1 coordinate 2,470,477, forward strand.
CATCGAAATCAGGCTTGTGGATAAATTAGAGGAGCTGTGTAGTTCAGAAATGTGTCAGACATTTAATTGGGAATTTCATGTGAAGTCTGGTTCTGAGAGAGGAAAAGATGTGCATTTGTAGCTCAAAGATTGTTTATCTGAGTTCCATGATATATATTCAATTAGGTGTAATTGGAATTAATGGCTCTCAGGGAAATGCCCTTCCAGAAACAGGGGCATTTGACTATTTAAATTTCTAAGGAGTGAGCATCCATCTGATAAACAGAATATGTACCATTATAAGGTAAACCTCTTCCTCCCCCCACCCTTTTTTTAACAATGATCCAAGAAAATATGGATGTCTTTGTACAGAGAACTAATAGAGTTGGAAATATAGTTTAGAAAAGTTTAAGAATAATCTTCCCAAGGAAAGTTATGGCCTAACATGATATTAAATATTAGTGTTTAAAAGTAAAAATCTCAGGTTTTACAGAAGACTTTGTTAATTAAGTAATTCTGGTCTTTTTATAGTACCTAGAAAACAAGGCAAAAACCTGGCCCTTTGTGGATACTTGACATAATGTGAAAAAATTTTTATTTTGTTTTCTCTGTAAGAGTAAAAAAGGTAACAGGGCAAGCTATAACTCTCAAAATGTATTTTCCTCCAGATAATTTTTTATCCAGTTTTCAATCATCCCAGAAGGGGTGGCTTGATTTTTGCTTTGTAATATTAAAGGAGGCCATTTTCAGGTAAAATAATAGAGATCTATGGCATTTTGATCTTATTACATCATTAACACATCAATCCTTGATAATTTATATTTTATTCAGAAGTCTCTGATTCCTGGATATCTGAATAAAAATTCTGTATCTTCCAGAAACAGTTTCAGTGCCTATAATTTATACTATTATGTTGCGCTTATAAGTTAAGAAAATAAATAGGGAAACATCATTTTCTAAAAGCTTCTAGGAAATGGTAGGCAAAACATTCAAAGGTATCAATTGGTTTGGGGTTATAGTAGAAGTATTCAGAGGATTTCCATATTGATCTAATCTAATAGTTCTCTGAGTATACTATCCTCTCCCACCTACAGCTTTGGCATCAACTAGGGGCTTGTTAGAAATGCAAATCCTCAGTCTCTATTGAATCAGATCTATTGAATCAAACTCTTTAGGTAGAATCCCAAATCTATATTTTAACAAGCCCTCTAGGTGATTCTATTGTATGCTAAAGTTTGAAAAATGGGTGCGTCTGTTTTTCATTTCATTCTTCCATTCAACAAATATTTATTGACTCCAAATATTTACCAGATAGTGTTACAAATTGATATAAAGGAATGTAGGCAAGGAAAATAATAGGAAGAAAGGAGGTCAAGATTGCATATCTGGATCACCTTTGGAGATTTGTCAAAGTAAAAATGCCTGGACCTGACCTCACACTCGCTGAACTACTACTACCTTCCTTGTATTAGCCACACCTCCATCTAAGGATTAGGGGTAGGCAGAATGATAAAAGCTTTGCTAGCATCTGATGAAAGGACAAAATATTGATGGAAGTTCCATTCTTTGTGGGCTAAGGCTGAACACAGAGCAAGATAGTATTCCCCACTAGAGGCATAATTTGATGGCAAGTTTGTCTACTACGTTTGCAGGAATGGACAAGAAGTAGACAAGAGACAACAGGGCTTCTAAGGAATGGGTGTAAGTTTCCAGGTATCACTCAGCTCAGAATATATTTTATACAGAAGTATTTACAAAACTCTTCCCATCACTGAGGTACAAAGCACAGAACTCTGGCAGAGCATATGTGGTGTTTAAAAGAGGGCCTTAGGTTCCACTCAAATTGAACCATCATTTTTTCCCTGAACTTTTCCCACCTCCTCCCATTTCCAAGACTTTGATCAATCTCTTCCGCCATCTGAAATATCTCTGCCTCATCTCTATTTGTCAAAATCCCATAAATTTACTAAGGCACAGTTTTAAAATCCTGTTAAAAATCCTGTTAAAAAATTCTGCACCCCAATTTAATACAGTGCCTCCTTCCTTCAATTTCTTCATGGCATTTGGTGTGTACTTTTGTGTATTGGGCTATGAGTACACACTGCCCCATGTGTAGAAATATAAACGGTTTCCAATAAAAGAAACTAATTTACTCAACAGCTACCAATCACCTGTATAAAGCACTTGATATTGCCACTTCAAGTTTACTCAGTCACTAGTCAATTCAGGATTTAAATTCAGTCGGTTAAGGTTCATGCCCCCTACCAGGGTTGGTATCCCTCATAAGTGTTCTGTCTTCTTTTTTCCAGTGTCCAAAAGGAAGTGCAGGGGCCTCATGGCATAGGTCAGGCGGGCGCGCCTAGTTGGCCTTCTATGAAGTCTTACTGTATCTGTTCTGGAGCTATCTCTGGCTGGTGTTGCTCATTATCTGTACTCTTGATATGGTCATAGTCTCTTCCCACTATCTTCTCTTTCAGCTGTACTCCCACCAGTGTTGCTGACTCTCTGATGACCCACTGCCCCCTGGCCTTGCAGCCTCTGCGAACGGCCCTCTTTCCCCATGATACAGCATTCTCAAGTAGGTGCAAGGACTCTTCATATGCTGAGATTCTACGTCCTCAGACGTTTTCTTTGCCCCTCTTAAACGACTCCAGAGATTTTATGGATTGGTCTCACCTTGTGCTAGAATAGAGAATGGGGGTCTATCTCAGAGTTTCTCATCCTAAACACAATTTGCTACCAATTTTACCTTATTAGCCCAGGGTGGCTCAGTTCACTGGGTGAGGATGTCTCCTCCAAGAGTTCTAAAAGGAAGTGATGCTCAATCCTTCAGTACTCTGGAATTTTCAACCTACCTTGTTCTGCATCTCCTCTCCCCACCTAAGGCTTTCAGCCCCAGGGGACCCAAGACAGAAGCATCACAACTCTGTGGTCCTTTCTTCCGTTTCCCAAGCTTCTTTCCCTAACCTCGGGATAGGCTTTCTTCAAATCTTTGTCCACATTTTCCTATCCTGCATCTCCCTATTCTACGTTTATAGTTAAAGCTGCACTATCTAGCCCTCTATGCTTGACCAATTGCTATTTCAAAGCTAATTTTTGAGAATTCTGAGAAAACAGCTTTCTCTTTCAAGAATCTAACTCTTACAATTGAAAGCTAGAGATTTTTTATGTAAATTGTGAAACCTCTAAATTAAAAAAGAAATCATAGTATGACTGTGACTTCTTTATTTTAGGCAGATCCATCCTCCCCCTGCAAACAATGAGCACTTCAGCCTCACTGTATGGAGAGCCCCAGAGACACATGTTTGATTGAGAATGAAAAATAGAGACATTGAAAAACAAATGAAAAATATTTTTTCTGCTAAACTTCTGGTTCATTACATTATCCTTTTATCATACTTATATGTCTTCTTGTTTTCACATATTTCTTCCACTTTTCCACTAATCTCATTCAAATTGTTAATTTGAAGTAAAGGTAGAGCTAAAACTCTATTCATCTCTAGATATTGTTCTGCACCTAATGTGGTACATCCATATCATTGGCCCTTGAAAGTATTTGTTGCATTGTATTCATTCTCAATATTTAATTTGACTTATTCTTATAGCATACCTAAAAATTCTCCTTTGCCTCTCTTCTTTTTTAAGTTGCTATTTAAATCTTGAGTAGAAAATAAAGTTCTCTCAGGAGTTTACCTCTGATTCCCTGAAGCTTACACTACTTTTCTTTATAGGAATATATCTAAACCACCACCTGGATATTGCTTTTAAAATGGCACCAGCACTCATTAGCTTTGCTTAATTTAAAGAGTGCTCAAATAGATTCCCACAGCTATTAACTAGTTCTTCGTGCCCCACCCCTTGCCTAAATGTGCATTTTGAATGTGAGCGTGTAGACCCACAAGAAGGCCTTAAACACACTTGATGTCTGAAGAATGAGTCTAGGCACTTATGATGATGAAGAAGGCTAGTTGGCTTGTTCCTTTTGTGTCTCATGTGTCCTAACTTTTAGTTGGGCCAACAAGAACCTTGAGCCAAGTCCCCAAAATCTCTTTTTTCTTGGAGTAGAACTGTAAAAATACAGGCTTATATCATTCAAACTAATAAAAAATTTGTGCATACCAAAAGAAATACCTATCTAAAGTGTCAGTATAGCTATACCTACCTGTCTATAGTATTTGTTATCTTAATATATAGCCCAAATTGTTGAAGGGAGAAAGGAAAAAGAATAGGATTTTTTTTTTTTTTATTTCTTAACATAGCTTTTCTGACTTTCTATGTATTAAACATCTAAAGAAGGATATAAATCATTTAGGTGAGAATTCATATTAAGAATATGAAGCTCATGGACATGGACAATAGACTAGTGGTTACCAGAGGGGCGGAGAGGTAGATGGGGTAAAAGGGGTCAAATATGTGGTGACAGAAATAAATCTAACTATGGGAGGTGAACACGCAGTGTAAATATATATGTGCCTTACTGTTAAAGTGTACAGCTGAAATTTACTCAATTTCATTAACCAATGTCACTATAAAAATAAATAAATTAATTAAAAAAGGAATATGAAACAATATAATTATGATAGGCCTTTTTGAATTATAAGGGCATAATTTTCTATCCTCACTTAAATATAGTTGCTCTCTCAGTTATACAATGGGAAGTAAAAATAACGATGTGTCTGACCAATTTTCCTCTTAGAAGTGTCCATAAAACAAAAACAATAGCACCAGGTACCCACAGGATAGAAGTGAGTCAGCAGGCTGAAAGCAAGAAGTGTGTTTGTTTAAAGAGAAATTAATACCAAACCTCACCTTTATTCTGACTACCCCTCCTGTATCCTATGAGAGTTGAAAGATCATATATTGAAGAAATTTCAGAAAAAGCTTTTGTAGTTGTGGATACCAAGCACAGAGAAGGGCAGTGATTCAATTCTAGATGGAAAACAGATGAAATACAAGAAATTCTGCATATCAGTAAGGAGGCTTCTAATGCCCTTTCATAGTCTAACTTGGGAACACCAGCAGCCAGACTCCTATCCCAACAAGGAGACTGAAAGATTCTTTTTCTAGGAAATTCGGAAGCTGACCAAACCTACAAATAAATATATTTTGGGGGTGTCTCAATGAAAGAAGTAGATCCCTACTTGATTACCCTACAATAAAATTCACTAATTGTCAAGACCTGCTCATATAGCAACACTTCCAGTCAGCATTTCAATGCCTCTTTCTTAAATATGAGCAATTGACCAGACATTAAGGAAAGGTTCCAACCTGAAAGCACTCTCTGCAAAAAAAAAAACTTAAAAAGAGACTCATAATAAAGGTAATTCAGGGACTGAAGAAAAAATGATAAATTAACTCTAAGTAGTATCTCTAATGAAGTAAAATTAAAATGCCAAGAGCACTTAGAAATTTAAAATAATACTTGAATGTAAAAGTACTCATCACAATTTGGAAGATAAAGTCAAGGAAAGCGCCCAAGAAGACAAAAACATAATAAAGAAATGGACAGCTAGGAAGAAAAGCCAAGACCATTAGAGGCTTAATCTAAGGAAATTTTCAAAGTAATAATAAAAGAAAACTTCCTTGTACATGAGTCCTCACATTAAAAGGGTCCATCATGTACTAAGCACAATGAATGAAAAATATATTAAGTACATCTTTGTGAAGTTTCAGAATAACAAGGATAAAGATATAATTTTAAAAGCTTCCAGAGGGAAAAAAACAGACACATATAGAGGATTATGAATCAGAGTGGTATCGGCTCTCTCAAAAACACTGCAAACAGGAAGAAAAACTTCAAAATTCTGGGGGAAAATTATTCCCTCCACATTTGCAGATTCATGTCTTTTTTTTAATTCCCTGACTCTGCCAATTCTTGACCCAGTTAAACTATCATTTAAGTGTGAGGATAAAGTTATTTCAGACCTACAAAACCACACAAAAAAATTTACTACCCATGCAACGTTTCCCCGCACCAACTCCTGAAGGGCATGATTCACTAAATGAAAGAGTAGAATAAGAGAATTTCATGAAATGTAATCCAGGAGAAAAAAGAAGGTAATTCTCAGGGTTCTAGCTATGCATCCAGCCTGGAGAAGAAACAGACTAGACTGAGATATGAAGATGGAGATCTCCAGGAAGGTGGTTCCTGGTTCATTTGCTAAGTGTGACCATTAAGAAAATTGGATGAGAAGCATTTACAGAGTAGTTGGAGAGTATATGAAAATTTAGCCTAGTTTCAGATAAAAGCAAACAGTTGAAGAGGAGGCAGAAGAGGAGAAGCACTTAACTCCAGGAGAAACAGAGAGCACAGGGGAAGAAATGTAACCATAGTGCTTGTCATGGCTCAGCAGTGAATATTTATGCACTTAGATATTATGATATAATAATGAAAACATTAAATAGAGAGTTAACTAAAAATTGTGATATAACTATTAGGAAGATGAGGGAGCAGATGGGCATCATTAAAAAGCTAGAAACACTACCTACTATAATAGGAATTCAACAGGTATGTGCAATATTTGGAATATACGTCATTGTGTAATATTTGGAATATACATCATTGCTTAGAAATAAGGAAGAACTGCTAGAGAGGTGAAAGTGATTGCCTGGGAAGGGGATTAGAAGGATAGTCGAGTGCAAGGTGTATTTTATTTAGCTCTGTTTGACTTTTTAAACCATGTACATGCCTTAGTTATAGATTGATTTGACAAGATAATTTTTGAGTGTCTACTAGATGGAAACTTGTAAGCTGTGGTTGTTCTGAGGAAGTTAAAAATGACCAATCAACTGATTTACCCCTGAAAGAGCTTCCAAAAAGAAGTAAACATATTTAAAAACAGAAAATTTATCATTATAACCTGTATTATAATCTTCATATATGAAACTCCTGACTGAATGACCTTAGATATGAGCTGTCCAATAAAGTAGCCACTAGCTACATGTGAACATTTAAATTTAAATTGATTAGACTTAAATAAAATTAAAAATTCAGTCTTTATTTACACTAGCTGCATTTCAAGAACTCGATAGCTACATGTGGTTAATGACCACCATATTGCACAATGCAAATGTAGAACATTATCACAGAAAGTTCTACAGGATTGTGCTGCCTTAGACCATCTGTATTTGCCCATGGATCCTGAATCATGGAGGGGCAAAGTTCTGACTATATGTTTGTTTTCCTATTTGTTTGGGGACCCACAGTAGTAGGAATTGGTAGACAAATTCCATCACACTGGAAGTGAGCTGCTGAGCAGGTATTCTGCCTTTACAAGAAAAGTCTACTTGGTTCCCATATCAAGTGCACTGGAAACTTGGAAGTATGAAAATTGTGCTCCAGTACTTCTGCTTGAATAGCTAGGCTCTTCCCCTAATTATACAACTGCCAATGAGCTAAGCTGAAGTCCCATCTATAGAAAAGGAGATACTTTTGGTATGAGCTCTTCTTTCTCTTTTTGGGGAAGGTTGGAGGCAAAGAGTGAGGTAGGTAGAGGAGAGATTAAATAGGCAACCTCCTTATATCATTGTGTTCCTAAAGACCGATCTCCTTCCATCTGTGTCAGTGTGTGTAGAGGGTAGTACTGGTGCAGGTATAGTTGGTGCAGGTATAGTTGGTGTTATGTGCATTTGTGTGTGTGTATATGCATGCATGCTTTAGGGGATGAGAGATGGGGGCTGTTAAAAAAGTTCATTACCAGGTCACACCCTGAACCTAATGAATTAGAATCTCTGGTGGTCAGGATCAGAAATCTGTATTTTTAAACAAATTTCCCAGGCAAATCTTTATATGTTAAAGTTTAAGAACCTTTCCTTTGTGAAGGGTATACACTTGGTTCCTGTTGAGAAGAAACTTAAAGTTGCTATCAGCCTCTACTGAACTGTGTTCATACTTAAGCATTTATGTTTAAATAAAATGTATCTGCTTTTTCTTATATCTTACGCTTTTAAAATTAATAGCGATTAAAACAGTCTTCTAACTATTAACTACATGTTAAATATCAGTGGAAACTTGACTATAAAATATGGCACCCGGGGAAAATAGACTTAAAGATTTTTTTTAATGAAGATCTGCCCTCTTAAAGACTAAAAAGTTTTACCTTTAGGAAAAAAATTAACATATAACTTGGAGCATACCATCCTTTCATTCTGCTCATTAAATAAGTCATCTTGGTTGGGCCAAGTCCTACCTGTTCTTGGGAAATGTCATGGCTTGGAAAGTACCTGAAGATTTACACTCTGTTGATGTGTAGGATTAAGGGGTATCTCATAATTATCTCTAACCTTACAGAGGATAATGAAATTTTTCCTCCTTCCTTTGAAATTTAAAGTTATTAAAATATATCTGGTGGACTGAGGAAAAGGCCTACTGAAGCCAGATTACGGAAAAGGACAACAAAGCCCCACAGAGAAAACTCACTTTTAGAAAGAAGGTTAGAGAGAAGGACTAGTTAATCCTAGAAAAACATTTGACCCAGTCATTGTTGTCACTGGGACAGACATGTCTTTGTGGAAATGGATTAGAATTGAAGGACTTCAACACTAGAAACTATGAAGCTAGAGTCTAGGCAGTTTCAATTTGGATATAACATTGAATTAGGTGAAACAAGAGAAAAGAAGCATTTTCTTTTAGTTTTCAGGAAGCGTTGATGAGGTTGTAGCTATCAGTCATCAAAGTTACAGACACAAATGGTGGGGAGTTAAGCTATAGGTGGTCCATTCAGGCCCTATCTATTTGGAAGAGCATCAGGGAGCCAGTTCTGAATTTGCAATCTCCTGATGGGTGGTAACAGAAGAGTTATGAGGAAGACAATTCCTGGGCCAAATAAGAAAACCTGGGGTGCTTCGTTGCACAATGAGCACATATTAAGTGCTCAATTAATATTTGTCAAATCAATAAAAGTACAGTAATATGATGATGGACAATGTTGTAATGGGTGAAAACAAGGAATACAGACATTACGACACTTAATCGAACTAAATTAAGCTTTAAAAATTTTCACTTTGGGTTCCGAAAAAATTTTGTAATCTCAGATTCCTTAGAAAGAAGTTGATATCTGGAAGAGATTGATCCTGAGTGTGAGTTGCCAAAGAGAATTGATTGTGTATAGATCACAAAGTAATAGAAGGGACAGGAAGAAGAATCCTGTAAAGCAGAGGTAGGCAAAGTATTTAAAGGGCTGGCAAAGTGTAAATATTTTAGACTTTGTAGGTCATATAGCCTTTATCGTAACTACTCAATTCTGCTGTTGTAGAGCAAAAGCAGCCATGGATAATATACAAATAATTGAGCGTGGCTGTTTTCCAACACATATTTCTATTTTTACAACTACTTAAAAATGTAAAAATCATTCATAGTTGATGGTACAAAACAAGTGGCAGTGTTTATCAACTCGTACCATAAACTAGCAAAGACCAAGAGACTATATTTTCTAGCAATATAAAACTAATTACAGGGCTTCACGATTTTCCTAATTCCTTCTTGCAGAGGCTTTCA
>NW_011888883.1:2480001-2482151 GCF_000151845.1 Pteropus vampyrus
TATCTATTTGGAAGAGCATCAGGGAGCCAGTTCTGAATTTGCAATCTCCTGATGGGTGGTAACAGAAGAGTTATGAGGAAGACAATTCCTGGGCCAAATAAGAAAACCTGAGGTGCTTAGTTGCACAATGAGCACATATTAAGTGCTCAATTAATATTTGTCAAATCAATAAAAGTACAGTAGTATGATGATGGACAATGTTGTAATGGGTGAAAACAAGGAATACAGACATTACGACACTTAATCGAACTAAATTAAGCTTTAAAAATTTTCACTTTGGGTTCCGAAAAAATTTTGTAATCTCAGATTCCTTAGAAAGAAGTTGACATCTAGAAGAGATTGATCTTGAGTGTGAGTTGCCAAAGAGAATTGATTGTGTATAGATCACAAAGTAATAGAAGGGACAGGAAGAAGAATCCTGTAAAGCAGAGGTAGGCAAAGTATTTAAAGTGCTGGCAAAGTGTAAATATTTTAGACTTTGTAGGTCATATAGCCTTTATCGTAACTACTCAATTCTGCTGTTGTAGAGCAAAAGCAGCCATGGATAATATACAAATAATTGAGCGTGGCTGTTTTCCAACACATATTTCTATTTTTACAACTACTTAAAAATGTAAAAATCATTCATAGTTGATGGTACAAAACAAGTGGCAGTGTTTATCAACTCGTACCATAAACTAGCAAAGACCAAGAGACTATATTTTCTAGCAATATAAAACTAATTACAGGGCTTCACGATTTTCCTAATTCCTTCTTGCAGAGGCTTTCAAATAATCCAGAACACAAATGCAAATTCCTTTCCAGGTTACTGGGCATGGAGTGATTAGGGCAGTAGGTGGAGAGTGCTAGTGCTAAGTAGGGAAAATTACAATAATAAACAACTTTTTGATTAGAAAAAGCAGGATAAGGTGCAGGGGCTTTGCTAACTGTTAACGGCTGCTAAGGCCATAAAGCATTTGGCAGTTACATTTTTGGAAAATGCTGGTCACTCTAAGAAAAAAATAGGGCGAATTAGTCCTCTTGTGTTTACCAAAGGGATAGGATTTTAATGGGGCCAAATAAAACAAAAAAGAGAATAAAATGAATAATCTTGTTGAATTTAGATGTCTGCTTCTTTAAGGAATTTTGCTTCAAATAATTTATCAGTTTACGTAGAAACCACTATGATTGTCTATAACTACTAATTAAGAAGAAAATACACAAGGCAGAGAGTCAGGAGACATGAATTTGAATCCTAGCTCTAGTAATCAGCTGTATGACTTTGGCAGATAATTTAACCTTTTAAAATTTTCAATTTCTTCTTTTTTAAGATTAAGGTTTTGACTATATAATCTAGAAAGCAACTTCCTAACCTAAAATTCTAAGTACAGTGTATCTAGAATGTTTAATCTAAAGTACACACAAAATAGTATGTTTTCTTTCATTTAAGGATATTTTCAGGATATGAATATATTATATTAAAAATGGGAAGACAAAAAAACTAAAAAAAGAGGAGGCAGAGAAGAAAGAAAAAGAATAGAGGTAAAGAGGGGAGAAACTGTACTTCTCTGGTTAAACTTTGTTTGTAGATTTAGATTTGGAACCATGTAAATATTTTACGTAATTCTAAAAGAAAATATTGTAAAAGCATTCTCAAAAATTGAAAGTAAATGAACCTGATTATAGAGTTGGTGATATAGCAGAGCGATATCACCAACTCTATAAAACTCAGTAATTTGATTTTATAAAAAATATATGTTTTCTTCATCTGTGTTAACTGAAAATATCAAAAAACAATCACTTGCCCAGTAGCACACTAAGCACTCACATCAAAGCAAACTGCCATCCCGGCAGACGGAGACCTTGGTGTTTAGGTTTATTGAGTCTCCTGGTTCCCCTGCATGTGGATGAGATCTCAGGGTAGCCAAGAATCTTGCTGAAGAGTCATCCACAGGGCCCTTCCATGTCAAGGTGAATTGAATTGTATTAATGGCTATGGAGTGACCCTTGGACAGAGAAATAATGGAAATCATGGCCAAACTTAAGGGGTGAGATGTTAGTGAAAGTTAAGGTGGGACTGATTCATCAGGAAAAAATCGTAGAACTTGGGCTTAGCTGAGAGTGAAGAGAAGATATACACCAATCCCTGACACTAACAATGCCAAAGGAGG
>NW_011888883.1:2482201-2515795 GCF_000151845.1 Pteropus vampyrus
AAAAAATATATGTTTTCTTCATCTGTGTTAACTGAAAATATCAAAAAACAATCACTTGCCCAGTAGCACACTAAGCACTCACATCAAAGCAAACTGCCATCCCGGCAGACGGAGACCTTGGTGTTTAGGTTTATTGAGTCTCCTGGTTCCCCTGCATGTGGATGAGATCTCAGGGTAGCCAAGAATCTTGCTGAAGAGTCATCCACAGGGCCCTTCCATGTCAAGGTGAATTGAATTGTATTAATGGCTATGGAGTGACCCTTGGACAGAGAAATAATGGAAATCATGGCCAAACTTAAGGGGTGAGATGTTAGTGAAAGTTAAGGTGGGACTGATTCATCAGGAAAAAATCGTAGAACTTGGGCTTAGCTGAGAGTGAAGAGAAGATATACACCAATCCCTGACACTAACAATGCCAAAGGAGGCAAGACCAGACCAACCTCACCCTAACAGCCTCTACGCCAGCTCATAGTTCAAGTACATGGGCAGGGAGCCAAGTCTTTCTCCCTAAGGCCACAAGGTTATCTGAACCACATTCCCTTACCCACACCCAGATGTCATTTTGTAATAGAGTAGGAAAGAACTCCAAAAGACTCTTCATTTTTCTGAATTATATAAGCCAAGTGTGAGTTCCTTATGGACACATTTTAAATTACTGAATTGTGATTATTGAATGGGAACAAATAGTTTGTTCCCTCTCTGAAACTCAATGATGGCACTTATGAACAAGACCAGGTCAGGTATAGATAAAATAATAGGCCTCCATATTCTTTATAAATCTGAGTTGTAAAGTAAGTAAATTTTCCATCTCACTACATATTTTATTAATACAATCATTAATAATTTTCCTTTTTAAAAAAACATTTGCCAATTACCAATTGTTCCCTTAAATAAAATGGTATCTACCTTACCAGCTAACTGAAACACACATGCATGTGCACGTGTATGCACGGACACACACACATACACACAATTTAAGTGTATAGTTTTTCAGAGTATATATTAATATGCTACAACAGGAAGGGTCATGGGACTTCTCCTCAAGGAGTTGCAAAGTCAAATGTCTATAGACACCCAGATAGTTGGGAATGGAAATGACTAAATCCAACTGGGTGAGACTTTGGCAAACTGGAGAGCCCACAGCTTCCTTATAGGGAGTATACCAATATCGAGGTATGGGGAGGCCAGATTTTATAAGAAAGTGTGAAGCCTAAACTTGTAACTGAAATCTGTTTATAAATGTTGGCCACTAGATAAAACAAACTAAAACATCGCTATGAAAGATAAACATGCCATGTCTGCAGGCTGATTTAATTCAAGTATCTCAGCTTTACAACCTCAGATCTTATCCAATCAAAGGCACTTGGCACATGGGAAACTGAGGTCTAGAGATCCTGTGACTTGCCCAGCTATTGTCATATTTTAACTGCCTTAAAGGTTGTGTTGTTTTTGAGAAAAAATATTTTAGTTATTTGCAGTAAGAATATATATAAAATGGTTCAAAATTCAAAAGGGGCATAAAGTATAAAAGGTTATTTAATGCCCTAGATTAGCAACCAATGTTACCAATTGCTTGTATATTTTTTGACAGATATTATATGCTCCTTTTTATGGTTACATTATATTAAAAATAAAACTATCTTTGTTAGCAGATGATGTGATTATTTTTGTAGAAAACCAAAAAGAATCTACAGATAATTTATTAGAAATAATATGAAAGTTGAACAAGATGGATAGAGTTGTACAAAAGTCAACTGCATTTCTATATACCAGCAGTAGATGCCTGGATAATATCTGGAAAGTATCAGAAATATCAAGTACTGAGGAATAAATAATAAAAGATATACAAGATTTCTAGAGATAATTATAGTATGACATATATATTTAACATATAAAGAAAACTATAAATGGTACATTAAATGAAGACCTGAGTGAACGAAGAGATAAACTGCATTCATGGGTAAGAAGATTCAGTATTGTAGACTACCAATTCTCCAGTTGATCTATAGCTTCAATGAGATTCCGATCAAAATTGCAATAGGTTTTTTTCATAGAGCATGGTAAGCTATCCTCTTATACATTTTCAGGAAGATTCATAAGCATTTTTGGTAATTTTGATGAAGTATTCTTGACTTAATGAACAAAACTAACTTTTTTTTCTCTTTACATGTTTTGATGTACATGTTTCTAATGTCTGTTCATCTCACATCCGGATTCGAGAATCTGGTTAGATAACAAGCTAAAGCCTTGGGACTCTTAAGTTTGGACAAAGGGTTCTTTAATTCTGTCAGTTTTGTCTTCTACAAATTACCAACCAAAGGACAATGCAAATTAATTAACAAATTGGGCAGTTGTATTCCTTCTTCCATGTTTTTCATAAACCCTCTCAGTCTGTGTCTCAACATCCCAACAAAATTTTGGGTAGGGTCCATTTTGATTCTGTGGGATGGATGCAGCAATCCATTAATCAAATTGTACTGATGCAGTTTTGCTGTAGTTATTTTGTTTTCTTCACATTTTATGTACACATGTGGATAGGAATTGTGGTCATGCATATTCAGAAGCATGTGAATCTCAGATAAGTTTTTGTCTCTACCTTGGGCTGGATAAAATGGCCTCGACCATAATGGCAGCAATATTGCCACTGCAGACAGAAGCCAAGTTTAGTGGGCTCAGGACCTGGGGGAGGAAGTCTCTGGGTCAGAGATTATGTGTAGCTTTCACTATTAACATAAGTCCTCAAATTTGTGTTTGTAAAATTGTTTTTATCAGTTTACTCCCACCAGTAGTGTATGTATGATAGGTAGTCAGACAGACATTAGCGATAAAGGAGCAAAGGCCCAGCCCAGATACAGCCCAGAGGCTGCCCAAAGAACATCTCATTTGTAGTTAAAGAATCACTCCTGCATCCTGAGACAAAGGACTGGAGGGACATAAATCTATAGCTGGTTTAGTCTGATCACTTAACGCTTGCGCAAAAAGTACTACTCTAACCTGCTCATAACCTCAGCCTCATCATACTATCATTTTAATATCCTGCCTATGCCCAGGAATTCATGAATCTAATTACAACAGACTGAATCCTGGGTAAGCACATGCACTGTAGACAGAGAGTTATGTAATAGCCAAATGTCAATCAGAATGACCTCACGTGCCAATCACCTAGGGAATCCTTTGTAACCACACATCACAGCCCTAAAATAATACAGACCTTCCCATTTCTATATCGTTATAGCCCTCTTTGCTGAAAACCAGTTCCTCCTTTGGAGTGTGCTCTACCTTTTATCTTTTCTCCTACCAAATTCCACAGGGCTACAGCCTTCCTTAGCATGGCCTGTCTCCTTCTAAAATATACTTTTGATAAATATTACTTCTTCTAAATCTCACTGTGCTGGAATTATCTCTGTGTCAGTGAAAAGAACTGAGAATCTCCAGTATTACCAAGGCAATGGCGAAGTTCAGATAGCCCTATATGATAACATGATGAGCAGGTCCCCCACATTCTAACCAATGCTGACACTGAACATACAATTTAAAAAAATCTTTTCTAGGTAGACAAGAGAAAATATTTATGCTCTGTTTGGCATACCCTTGATTATTAATAAGGTTGAACCTATTTTCCCATATTTATTCAACATTTAGATTCCTCATTTCAGATACTACTTGTTTCTGTTTGCACAGTTCATTTTTAAGTTATTCACTTGAAGTAGCATTTCAATCCATTTCATGTTAAAGCCTGTGTTAAGACTGAGATTTTATTTTTCACAGTTTACTTTTTGAGTAGTGTGGTAAAGGCAATCTATACTTGGAGTGCCTCAGCAATAGTAGAAAGGTTTGTTTTCCTCTTTATGACAAGATAAATCTCTGTGAGATTACTGTGAAGGGAGGATTTTAGAATTCATTTGTAGAGGATCCCAGTATTTCCCATTTGACATAAGCGGCCTTGGGAGATATGTCTGGGCAAACCACAAGGGCAGAGGGTCCTAATTTAGTAGTTGGTTTTGAAGCATTGTGAGGCCCTCAGTGTGCTCTTCAGGGAAACATAGGAGAGCTCAACACAGAATGTGGACCATCACAGATGAGGAAAGGAAGACTGTTTCTGGGCAAAGAAGTGGGTAACGGAATTCTTTGAGAAGCAGAGGAGAAAGAGAGTTGATAATTAGCTTCATTTTCTCTGATTAATATGATGATCATCGCCTCTTCTATCTGCTCTGCTTGACTATGAGGAAAATCAAAGTGTGGAGCCCAAGAAGCCCTGTGTCCTGGTTCCACATTGGTAGGATAATGCATTGCCTCTTATCCAGCATTAGCTCTCAGAGGACAAGTGAGAGAGCATCTTTTGCCTGACATTGTTAGTAAATATATTTGGTCAAAATTCACTTACAGTTTCAACTGTGCTCATTTTCCGTGGGAGTGTGATAGTAAAATGCAAGTTATAGGAGAAAAAAAATTGAAACAAACTTCTTAAAAATGTTAATACTGGTATATTATGAATGATGATATTCCTACTCCTTTCTATTTTTCTTTACATTCCATAATGAAATAATATATTACATATTCCATATGTATATACATTTACATATATAATAAAAAAATTAAATTTAATTTAAACTTTCTTTTCCTTTTTGAGAATCTGTCCTGCTGCTAAGTTAGATTCAAGAAACAGGAAATTCTGTTGTTTGTAAGCATCCCTTTGAAAAGAAGTTACAGCTTGTGAGTATAGATTTTCCTATATTGGTATATTGGTAATTTAAACTTGAATAGAAAAGACAGCAGTTTAGTAGCAGTAATAATTCCACATTTCCCAAATCCTTGTTGTAGACAATGTGACTGGCAGCATGTGCTCTTACTGGGGATTCAGAGTGCCAAAGGAATCCATACTAAGATTTGTTACATTCCTTCTGATCCGATGTGGTCCTTTGCTTAGAGGCTTAATTTAATCTCAGCGAGTGTGGATTTATTATTTCCTGATAATTTCATCAAAAATGTTCTAGAAGGAGAAGTTATATGTAGAGAAACTTGCATAATGTGATGTCATTATTTTTCCTCATCACTGTCCTAGGAGAAATGGCATTCAGGGTGAAATTTAAACCTGGTTCCTCTAGTGAGCTGGGCATTATTTGGGCAGAGAGGGCCAAAGTACAAAAGATTCTTGAAGCTTGCATGAAAAAGTTCTTGAAAACTTTGTGGGTTTGAAATTCTTGGCACGTTAATTAGTCTGTAAAAATGGCCTTGCAATGTCATAAGGCAAGTTCTAAAAGCCTCAGGCTTTTAAACTTGAAGTAGTACAATGAAGGACGGACCTCACATAGATGTTCATAATGTATCGCAAAAAGTGACAAAAGTTGATTAATTACTTATATTAAAACTAATTTTCAGTGATGGTATTAATATTCTGAAGCAGCTATGTCCATGAATTTGCTTTTTGTGGTTGGGAAGCTATCTTCCTTCTTTGTTCATTTCTTAAAGGTACCGTCTTTCATTTTCTTCTGTTTTTGATAACCTGTTTCTCCCAAGCACTATAAATACCTGAGATTTGTGTAGCTGATCAAGATTTCCCTCTTGATAGAAGTTCTTAGAGAATTTACTGGCAAAAATGAATATCTGTGAATTCTGAAATTACTAATTTATAGACAGCAAGTTCTTTTCTTGGGCAGGATGTTTTCAACAATTCTATTAAGCAGGATATATTAAGGACATTACTTCATATCAATCCCTTATTCCTTCTTTCCAAATTTTAATCAACTAGTTCAGTTACCAGCAAGTGTTCTATTTTCAAAAATATTTTTCATACATCTATAAATGATACAGACGCTAAAACTGTAAAAATTTAAGGTATGTAAAGTTCTTATCATAGTGTTTTATCTGTTACAAATCCTCAGTTAAAAGCAGTGATTATTTTTACATCATTTATTACATTACATTATTACTTATTACATTACATTACTTATTACATTATTTCTGTTTTACCTGTGGCGTGAGTGATGAACAGTGAGGAACTGCCTTTTTTCATCTACTTCAGCTGTCTGGGGTAGCAGGGCCACCTGGACAGGTAGTATAGGGAGCTAAGACCTCTTCGTTCTTTGTTGCACTAGGATTTTTCTTTCTTTTTCCTTCTTTTTTTTTTTTGGTCCATTGGCAAAACTTCCTGCATTCTGTTGAGTAGAATTTTCCAAATGTATTCCGTAGAACACTGATTACAAAGGAGGCTACACACAAAAAATAGTTTATCTGCTCAATCAAATTTGGGAAGCACTAGAGAATGACCATTTCGTAAGTTTAGTATTCTCTACTTAAACTCAAAAGCCAAAGATTATGCATGTCTAACTGGTGTTGATAAATACCATCAGGCTTTAAGTACAGTGAATCCTGCTGAATAAGGATTTCTATGTTTGCCTGATGGTTCTAACAGCCTCCTTCCGACTGGGACAGTTCTTTCTCTCAAGACCTGACAATTGTAACCTCCACAGACTCCGGTAAGGTTAATAAAGCCAACTAGTCATTGGACTCTGTCTTAACTTTGGTATGCATGCGCTAGCATGATAAAACATTCTGAATTTTAAATTCAATCTGTGGTGCAGCATTAGTAATGAGATCTTACTTTTTTCTCCAAGAAGCTTTTGAAGTACATATTTCTCAATGAGAACAGCCTGGTCAGGAGGGAGGCAGTCTTTCACAATAATCCGGAGTCAGACTACAGAGTCTGATTTACGGATTTGCCATTAATTTTACATATGATCTTGGGTAATTACTTAAACTTTCTGTGCTTCAGTTTCTTCACCTGTAAGATGAGAATAATAATGCGACTTACTTCATAGGCTGTTGTGAAGGATAAATGAGAGAGCACTTATGTGAGAATAGTTACTGGGACATGATTAGCAATAAATAAATAGTAGTTATTATCATCAGCATTATTTCTTTCTCAGAAATTGGGGTTGGAGTTAGCATTCACTAAGTACTGCTTTTGAAAGTATGTCTGTAACTGGAACTCTCTGGTCTCTTGGAGGGCATGTTATAGTCAAAAAGCATATGAGACTTAGTCTACACTTAGAGGCCCGAGAAATTGATGTGGAAATGATAATGTTCTTTGGAGTGATTGGAGTTCTGGTAACACACACACCTTTAGGTCTTTTTCACTGCTGAAGGACTAAATTTCAACTCAGCGAATATGAGAAGTATTTGTTTATTAAGAGCACATTTTGAAGTAGAAGACAGATCAAGCTTAAAACCGGCTAGCCACGTGGAAATGAAGTTACGTACCCCTAAGGAGAGGATACTGGTTACAGCCAGGGAAGATGGAGAGCTGTAACACCGGAGGAGGGAGAGGTCTGCTCTATATTTGGAGGCTGTGATGGGGTGGTCCTCAAGACATTCCTAAATGATTGGCAAGTGAGGTCACCTTGATTGACATCTGGCTTCTGTATAACTTTGCCTAGTGCACAAGTGCTTACCCAGAATTCAGTATGTTATAATTAGATTCATGAACTTCCAGGCATAGTCATGAGATTATAATGATGGTATAATGAGGCTGAAGTTAGGGTCACTACTTTCTGCACATGCGTTTGTAGCTGGTTTAGGCCAGCAGCTTTTATGGCCTTCGTGCTCCAGGATTTGGGGTAATTTATAACTCTAAAAGAAAGGAATTTCTTAGAGGTATTTAAGGAAAGTCTTCAAGGGTAGGTTCTACAGTTACAGAGCTGGGCCCCTACTCTGTTGTTCCCCTGTTGCTCATGTCTGACTATCTACTTAACAATAACACATTGGAGTTAGAAAGAACTGCAAAAGTGACCGAGTTCCACTCTAATTTTGCAGATGAAGATCCTCAGGTCCAGACAGGTGAGGTGACTTTTACAAAGTCTCAGTTTGCTACAGGTAGAGTTGACAAGAGAACCTAGGGCTCCTTATTTCAGGTCTACTGCCTTTTTTTCCCATACCGTCGTACTGCTGGAGGCCTGAGGATTTATAGGATGAAGATATTAGTAATTTTGTTTTCTGTTTGAATTTGTAGATTATTTCATAATTGAATTTGATGTTTCTCAAGCATGTAGAAGCAATATGGAAGGAGGGAGGGAAGATGTGGTAGAAAAGAAACAGGTTTTAGAGCCAGAGCATTCTGTGTTTCAATCTGGTATGTAACTGTATAACTTTGGGTGAGTTGATGACTTTCTCTGACTTTCATTTTCTTCATGTGTTTGGGGATAATAATATTTGCTTTTCAGAATTATTGAAAGGATTGAATGAGAAAATATATAAAACTGCTTTGAATGTACTAGGTGCTCAATAGATGTCAGTCATTATTAAAATTTATCGTTAATGAGAGTTTTAATAGATGGATGTCATTGCCAAAAATGACTCCCTGAGAATAATAGAGTTGGAAACAATGTGCAAATTTACTTAATCTCATGCTTTTTGAATTTGTGTATGTATAGTTCAGGAGTAAGTAGTTGTGTGCAAAAGTGAATGAAGTGCTATGTGTAGTGTAAGCCCTGACAGTTTTTTTCCTTTTTTAATGTAAATGTCTGATTTAAGTTTTGATAGCCAAGGCATCCATTTCAACAAGGTATCCACTTCAAAGCCAGCTATCTTAAATAAACACATTGCCAGCCACACAACTGGATAAAGAGCCAGCCCCCCGTCCCCGACCTGAGGCTCTTTTTTAAAAAAAAAGATCTTGGTTGATTTCAATAACTGACCATTTGGGCGACTTGTTTTAATGTCTCTTGCCATGCTTTAAATTCCTGCTCTTATGTGTTAAATTCACCAATCGAGAGTGAGCCCTTGCAACTCTTGGCCCTCACTTTTGACCCCAGTAAAAGCGGAACTCCTGGCCCTTGCTCTCTTGCTCTTTCCACACTCACCCCTGACCTTGATGTGTGGCCCCAGGTGTGCTGTGTAATTTCCAGGTCTTATGAACAATAAACCTTTATTTCTTCAAAGTTTTCGGATATTACTGATGAAGGGCATCTTGCAATCATAATAAGAACTACAAGAGCTGGTCCAGTCACAACATTGGTTATTGATAGGTTGATACCGGTACAAAACAGTATGTCATTTAGTAGTTATCAATTTTATTTGGAACAAAAAATGAGGACATTTTAAGTGGTTAGTAATTGAAAACATTTTAAAAATTACATGGATAGTCTATGGAATAATATTTAAAGTTAACACACATTTCAAGATAAAGCATGAGACTTCAAATAAATTTTAGTTTTGCAGCAGACTGTTCTAAAATATACTGCCAATCTCCTATTCCACCACCCAACCCAAATTCCAGAGTGGTCACGCTCCATGTCTATTGGGGATATTTCAATGGGAAATTTGAGGAGCAATGATTTAATTTATCTTCTTTCTGCTGGGTTGTAAGTCTAACCACCTAAGGAAAGACCAACTGAGATGATATGTGCCTGACATTGCCAAACTCCTTTACAAAGTGGTGTGGTGTTGATGACTGGAGGGCAGTGACAGTCGTATCTTGTTAGCTCTCAGAGGGCTATCTGGCTTCTAGACCCATCCATCTGCTTTGCTAACCTCTCATTATCATTTCTGAATGTCCAGTCCTCATTTCTGGGTTTTATTTGAGGTGGAATTTCTTCTTTCTGCCCACTGATCATCTGTCCTTCCTTCTGCTGGAAACAGCTCCCTATTTTCTTCACCCTTGCTCCGCTCAGTCCATGAGTCTTAGATGGGACTGCTCCCTACCTGGTAGCTGGACCAAGGTGGCTGCATGACCCAAGCCTGCCCTTGAACTTTCTTTCTTTCTTCTCTGGTCCCTGTGATGCTCTCTTCTCCCTGAACTTCAAGCTGTGAGGATTTAAGCTTGGAGCTGCCTGATGCTTCTGTCAGTGAGGGAAGCTACATAGAGACACATAAATTAAATCCTTTGTTTTATTTTTGCCTAAAGTTGTTGTTGAGATTTTTGTTATTTTTTATCATTTTGCATTGGTGTTTATGTTTGGTTTTTCCGTCCTGATCAACTCTCAGAACTTTCTACCTGTCTTTATCTTGAAGGTTAATTATTCTTTCATACATTTATTTGTTCACTCATTTATACTTAGAACATTCATAGAATAGCTACTGTGGTAGACACTGTGAGTCGTATACCTAGTAACCATTCTTTTTCCTTCTTTGTTAATAGAACAGTGATTTTATTCAGATCAATAATGTTCCACCTGAGCCGATGGGGCATAATTGGTCTAAAGTTCCAAGGTAATCACATGAAACTTATTCTATGTTAACTGTACCACTCCTGTTCTCTACTTTTCTAGTGGTGGCCATATGACCCAGTTCTGAGGCCTCACTGAAAGTTTGCTGAGGGATTTCTGGAAATTTTCGCTTTCTTGTTTAAAGAATATATACTTAACTGGCAGAATCCACTTGTTTCTTCCTTCATGTGGCTTTGATGTGTGGAGCTGCAATCACTGCCTTCTACCACGAGGCCCGAAGCATGAGGGAAAGGCTAGAAGAATCACAGAGAAGCCAGCTCTGAAATTGTTGAGCTGATGAACCTCCACCAATAGTCATTTCCCTCAAGACTTATCATATGAGAATTACAAACTTTTATTTGTTTAAATCTCTGATGGCTTTCTATTGCTTGTAGTGGAAAGCATTTGTAACAGATATTTATACCTATGAAAGAGCCAGTTAATGGGCTAAATACTGAGATACATAGATGAAAAAGACATGGTCCTATTTCAAGAAGTTTGGTACAACTATTCAGTTATTATAGTGTGGTAATATAATTGCTTTGGTGGAGGAATACAGAAGGCATGCCTAAAACACATGAGTTTTGAGTTAACTCTTAAATAAGAACAGGGGTTTTCCAACTGGACCTAGACAGTCCATGGAAGTTGAAAGAACATGTGCAAAGACTCGTGGCTAGTTCAGGAGCTATGAATAGTTATAAGTTGTAAAATGTGAGGAGAAAATTAGTAGCAGGAGATGGGCCTATAGAAGCAGACTCTAGATCTTAAGGGCCCTTATTTTCCATGCTAAGGAACTTAGAACTAAACTTTTAGGTCAGTGGATCAGCACCTGGATGAATCACCTACAGGCTTTAAGAATACAGTTTCCCAGGCCCTGGCCTACATCTATGGCATCAGAACCTGGGAATTTGTGTTTTGGAAAACTTTAATAGGTGATACTGGCTAAGATTTACTGATATAGGTGATAAAGAAATAGTGAAAAATTTTGATCAAGGGAGTTAGATTTAAGATTGGATATGCCTTTAAGAAAAGTCCAAATGCTTACCTAGCATGTTTAA
Source organism: Pteropus vampyrus (assembly GCF_000151845.1). Classification (NCBI taxonomy): domain Eukaryota; kingdom Metazoa; phylum Chordata; class Mammalia; order Chiroptera; family Pteropodidae; genus Pteropus; species Pteropus vampyrus. The sequence goes on from NW_011888883.1 coordinate 2,493,462, forward strand.
CACACAGAAAGCATCATTTTAAAAACATTTCTTTTTATGACAAAACTATTTTCAGTAATAATAGTAAGATAAATATTATTTTTTGATCCTTTTTTTAAAAAATTAAGACTAAAAGAATAAATTTTAATTTTAGAGATAATCAAATTTAATAAAATGCTTCATGTATGAAATAAAATTTACACTCGCTAAACAGTACTTATTTTTGCACTCTTTTCACTATTTGAAATATTAAGCACAAATGAAAGCATTAACCGGCCACATAGAATGACAAAATTGAAGTAACATAAGTTCTATGTATTCATCTGTATAATCATGATATTATTATTATTGTGAATCTACAGGCAGTTTCTTGCTTTGCACTGTTCTGATGGACATGAATTTTAGTTACCAGAGCTTATATAACAGGGTTCAAATTTCAGTAACAGGTTTAGTTTACTAATTGTGATGTGAATAACTGTACAAAGTAAAACTTATACTGCCAGCTCTTCAGCCCACAAATCACTATGTAAATACGGGTCATGGTCAATGCCCAATTGCAACACTTTTTAAAAGTCTTTGATGATTGGTCACTGTGTACCTAGTCAGTTCATGCACAGACAGTAAAGTGTATAGTTGTATTATATCTTTGTGTTGCCCAGTGATAATCCAGAATATGTTTTTAAAAATGCAAAATCAAAAGAGGAAGTTGGCTAACAAAGATGAAAGTGCAACAAAGAAACAGAAATGATAATGTTGGAAGTGAAATTCAAATCTAACATGAATGGAGTTATAAAAGAAATAGCTAACCATACAGCTGTTGACACTGCATCGTTTGAGACTCTACATATACAGCCAAAGGAACTCAGTGCAGGTAAATTTACTGACATTAATGAGGCAAATTGGCTGTGATGGTGTCCCTGAGGAAGTGACACCAGCAAAAACTTCACATTAAAGAAACTCTTGGAGATATTTGATAACACTGAAAAAGAAAAGGGTAAAATGTTGGAAGCTTATTCATACTTAGGAAGGAATATGACAATTTGTTAAGGCATAGAAAACAGTGCTCATTTCATACGATAAGTTTTAGGACAAGAAGGCAAATGCCATTCAAACTACTCCTGATAAGTTTTTTTTACAAAGAAATAAATTATCTTTAATTCACGATGTTTCTAATATTTTAAATTACAGTGTACTAAATATCAATTTTATTATTTTCATTTTTTAATAAACAGTAAGAGTTTTAATATTTCAACCAAAGAGTTTAAAAGTCATGGAAGAATCATACATTTCCCCATTGATTATGAAGATACTTCTGCATGGTTTCTGCTTGCATGGTCTTTTTTAGTCCTGCAATGCCATACAAAGCAAGGACTGCCTGTATTTAAATGCGAGAATATATAGGACCACAGGGGTTGGAAATATAAACTACTCCTGAAGTGAGCTTGAACAATATTGAATCATTACAAACTTACTCATGAGATAAACTCATTTAGGGGGTTGACTGTATAATTGGTAATTCTCTAAATTAATTTCTGTATAAAAATGTTTATTAAAGGATATCCAGTTTAGTATATGCTAATGTGAAGCTCATGTATATAATGTTAAAACTCAAGAATAATCACAGCAATTGTTTAGAACTTAGAGTGAGGAAAGGTTTTTTTGGTGAGAGGAGTAGTAAGTCACTGACATTAGATTTATGGACTTATAGAAATAATAATAAGCAGACTGATTTTTAGTCAATTTTATTATTGTAAACTTTCCCAACAATTATTGCCTGCGCTCTGGTGGACCATTCTCACCACCCTGCTGTTGAAGAAGCAGTGTGGAAGGAGGATGATTAGAAGGCAATGAAATAGAACTGAAAAGCATTTTGTAGAGAAACTGATGGAGAGGACCTTAGCTAGGACAGTCACAATAGAAATTATTTTGGGCTATTGGTCTCTGTTATGATAATCAAGTTTAATTCCTGTTTGAGATGACCACTGCCTCTTAAAATTTCTCCCATAACTCATCACTATCAACTCCATTTTCTATAGTTGGCATTGCTGATTACTTTTGAACTTTCCTGAAACTTACCTGTGAACTTGCTAATTGAATTTCCAGCTCTTCCAGTACCTGCCTCTGATTTTCATGTGACTTGGCCATGCCATCAGGGATTTAGCCCCACCCTGCCATGTTTTCCTGAAATGACTATGCCTATTTCCTTCTATATTATCATTCTGTAACAACTTTTAAAGTTTTGATTCATTTATCATGCTGAAGATACATATATTTTAATTGCGTATTTGAATGTTCTGAGAAAAGTTCACTAACAACAAAACCCCAGTTACAATAATGTAGAAGTTAAAAATCGATGGCCTTCAGTCCAGATTCATACTACAGATACATTTAATTTAATTCCATTAAAAATTTTATTTGGTTATTCATACTTTAAAACTGGGAACCTTTACCCAAAATTAAAGATTTTCTGCTTTTTCTTAAAAATTCTCATTAACACTGGGTCTGTATTTCCACAAAGCAGCAGTCAATTGGTGCTAACTGGTGGCTACCACTTTTAAACAGAAGCCCTCTAAACTTGATTCTTGTTTTGCTCAATCTCTCTCTCTCTTTTTTTTTCTTCTTTTTTTGAAACCACAACATTTTCCAAGGTACAGGCCCCTCTCTCGGGGCAAACTCATTCCAGGGCACCCCATGCTTCACAAAGAAAAGAGAGCTCTCCCTGGGGGTCCTGCCGGCTTTTCCAGGATCAATTGCATTTCTGCACTTGACCAGTTTTTCTTGATTTCTGATTTTATGATACCTACTTGAACCCAATAGACATTTGAATTTGTAACTCATGGTTTAAAATTTAGAGGCTACATTACTATCAAGGGTCACATTAGCCACAACTGTTTCATTCAGAAGAATAAACCAGAGTATTGACTGTCTACTCCCTGAAAGATCATTTTATAAATTTAGCTTTTAATCAATAAGTTTTTCTGGTGGTCTTTTCAGTTTTCAGCACCCATGCATAAGGATAGGGTCAATTATGCTTGGCTTTGTAGCAGAATTTGAATGAAAAAGCAGGAGGGATGTCTCTTCTCAATTATGCAGGTAGGAATAAGTTATTCTAAAAGTATGTTCAAATTTCCTAAACAATGACCATTCTCTGCACTCGTGCAGTCTATCATGACATAGTATGTTGCTGGTGATCTGTGAATATTTGCTTGTATGTCCTACCCAAGGTCTTCTTCAGCTCCACTTCCCATGGCCATTCAGAAACCGCATAGTTTAAACCACTCATTCCTGTTTTTTTCTAAAGTGAAAAAAAGTCTGCATTGTCATTAATCTGCCAAACTTAATATATATCCAGTTTACCTAACCAAACAGATTGCTCATCTTCTCCCTCTGCAATATCTGCCATTTGGGTCAGTTCACTCATTTTAGAACAAAAGATGTGTACTTACTTTATATTTTCGTAACTAAAAGGTCTACTGCATTGGTTGTCCCAGAACAAAAACAGTTTTAATTCAGAGCTCTTTATTTTAGGGAACAGATTGAAACTTGCTTTCACATTATTTTAGAATAGCTTTAGATTTACAGAGAAGTTGCAAAGATGGTAGAGAGTTCTCATGTATTCCTCACCAAGTTTCACCTATTGTTAACATACATTACTATGGTACATTTATCACAACTAAGGAACTAACATTGGTACATTACAATGAACTACATACTTTATTTGGGTTTAACTAGTTTTTTCCTAATGTTCATTTTTCTGTTCCAGGATCATATTACCACAGAAAACACATTATGTTTAGTTATGTCTCTTTAAGGTTTTCTTTGCTGTGACAGTTTCTCTAATTTTCCTTGCTTTTATGACTTTGACAGTTTTGAGGAGTATTGGTTGGATATTTTTTAGAAGTCCCTCAATTTGAGTTTATCTGATGTTTTCTTCTGATCAGTCTGGACTTAAATAAGATTATGGAAATAATACTTCAGAGGTCAAGTGTCCTTCTCATTATGTTACATCGAGGGCACATATTATCAACATTATTTGTCAATGAGGATGTTAACTTTGATCACCTGGTCAACCTAGTATTTGCCATGTTTCTCCACTATAAATTTATCCCTTTCCATATTTGAAAACAAGTTAGTAATTGCAGCCTGCACTCAAGCTGTGACAAATTAAACTTCCCTTCTTCGAAGGGGCAGTATCTACATAAGTTATTTATTCTTCTTCTTTGGAGAATATATTTCTTTGATATACCCTCATCATTTTGATAATTAAGCCCTTCCTTACTCTCTGGCACTGCTCATCTTGTATATTCCCTGCCCAGGTCCTGGAATCAGCCATTTCTCCAAGGAGCCTGGATCCTTTTATTGGAGAATGGTATTAGAAACCAAGATCTGGGCATTGGATGTGCTCATTGTTCCCGGAATGTCACTGTTTCTAGGCCCTCTCAGTTGGCAGAGCCAGAAAGTATGTGTATATATACTAACTCATGTATTCACACATATACAAAATTATTTCTGTCTATTCATTGGTATCTATTTTAAGGTAAACATGAGTTCATTATGATATTTCTGACTCTAATTCAGTACCACATGATTCTTTCTGGCTTCTACCTGCTTTTCTATAACCTCTCAAAAGTGAAAACTCTATATCCCACCAGTCACCATTTATTTTCTCATTCGTTTAATTCAAGTATAAGATTTTCTTACCTCCATAGTCTCTATTTATCATGGATTCAAGAGAGATCTTGGGATCCAATCACATGTAGAAAAACTCTTTTACATTTAGTTCTTTCTAAATAAAGATGTAGGTAGCAGAGCACATTTGACCATACTACAAAATAAATCAGCATTTTTTCTTAACTCATTGAAATAGAAAGTATACATTAGGAGACAACACAACTGTGCATACTTGGGATGTTATGAATGCTAATTTGTGGTATCAGGTCTAGAAGAGTTATGAATGCAAGTGGTTGAATAGGTAAATACAGAGTTTAGTTATTCAGTGTATCAGGAGTACCACTGTTGTTTTTGTATACAATAGAAACCCCTTGGGAAACTTTATATTATTTGGTTGCAAAACAAGATTTTTTTTATAAAAGGATATTTTGTACAGTTGCACAAATAGAATTTTACCCTTTGAGAGTAACAAAAAGGTGATATTAAGGTGAGCGATATTTAGGGAATTAAATTATAAAATGAGATAGTATAAGTTTGGAGTATACTGAACTATCACATTAATAGTTATTTGAATGCAGAAACAGCTTAATGTGTTTCTGGACTAAAATAAATTTAATGGTTTTTTTTTTTTTTTGAAAAATGCTAATGCAAACATATTATAAAAATTTCATATATCATTAGATCAAGGCAACTAAAGTAATAATTGTACTTCTAAGAAGGCCTACACTGCTTTTGAAAGAATTGATCATGTTTTCCAATGTGAGCTTTGTTCTGGGTGCTGTTAACTATGCTAAGGCAGAATGTGAAGCTACTTTTATTGAAGAAAGATAGAGGACTAATATTAAAAAACACAAGGAAACTATTGAAAAAGACCAAAGAAGACCTCTAAAGTTCACAATTAGTGTAAAGTATTGATACAGTATGGGATGTGAGGTGAGACTATGATGGTATAATTCCACAAAATTTTCATAAAAAATGTGGCTCATTGTCTATTGCTGTAATTAGTGACCATTTCATCCAAGTCAATAGCCAGCTATTCCCAGGTTGATGAAATATGTTGGGAAATTATAAGTGACAGCATTAACTTTTAAAAGGGGTGTTGGAGGTACTTCCAGTTCTCTTTGTGTCTCCTTGCTACTGTGTCCCCCATCTACTGCTTAGTTTTTGTTATATCACAATATTTAGGGTGGAGAGGATACTTAGAAACCCAAATATCACTGCAGAGAGGCTTTGAGAAGGAAACTGCCTGAGCTGGATTAAATTAAATCAGATATGAGAACATGTAGTAGATTAAAGGGAGAAGCTAAGGGGTCATATAGGAAAATTTTGAAAGGTTGTTTTGTATATGGTATATCGTTCAAATACTTGATACACTATATTTAAACCTATTCCATTCCTTAATATGGAGGATTCATGGAATGAGCAACCTTCACTGGCTATAAAAGTATGGATAACCAAGAATTGACTGACCAGATGAAATAAATGCAATTGTTTGAATTAGTGTGATTCTCAGGCTGAGTGATTGTGTGTCTGTTATTGATCTTGTAATCATCTACTTGGGAATCACAAAAACATTACAAAAATAAGAATATTGGTGTGCTCTTTCCAGATATTAAAAACTGAATCTTTTGCAAAGTATGGTTTATCTTTGTTAAGAACAAAAGTGGTTATAAAATGTTCCTTATTTGATGTTCCATGAATCTGTCAAATTGGATAAGTACAAAAATAGATTTTATCTCTTTATCCTCAGTGAAATCTCTCTGTTTATGATTATAAGTTAAGAAAATGATGTTCTATATTATATCAATACTGACTACTTACAAAATATATTTACACAATTTACCTTTTACAAAACATTTGTAAAATCATTCTTTCAATTGGATTTACCGAACAGAAGAAATGTAAGATTAAAAAAATCTTTTTCTTGAAGTTCTTAAAGAAAGCAATTCTTTTAAGTGTTTTAATAATATTTTATCTATTCAAGATAGGATATTACATATCGTATTCCCAATATATGTTATACTATTATAGTTTTACCTTTAAGATAAGATGTTTTAATGACATGGAAACTTATTAACAGTACAAAGAATACTTGTCATAGGAAATATTTTCATTAAAGAAAACTTTTATTTTAATTTCATCCAGTTAAAATCAATCATTTATGATTGCTTGTTCAGAGTGAAGGGTATGTGCTGGGCGCTGCAGGGGATAACATGAGTAAAACCAGTTTTTGCTTTCAAGGAGCAATAACTATAACATAAAATAGAAGCAGTTCAATGAGTAGCTTTGGGAAGTGAGGGAAAGTCAAGACAAGGACAAAAGAAAGTGTGACACTAAGTCAAACTTGATATTGCTAGAGATATGAATGCAATGTGCCCTAGGAGTTCAAGGGAAGATGATAAAGCTCTGAGTTGGTAGGATGGAGAAAGCCTTCATGGAGATAGTATGTTCATCCCTGGGGTCTCTCCCTCGTCTTTTAAGAGCACCAGTCATACTGGATTAGGGTCCACTCATAAGACTTCATTTAACCATAATTCCCTCTTTAAAAGCCCCATCTCTAAATACAGTTATACTTTGAGATATTGAGGGTTGGAAATTCAACATATGAATTTGGGAAAGACACCATAGATCCCATAGCATTATGTCATAGTCTTGACTAAATGGAAGGAAATAGTAATAATAAATGCCATTACTAAGAGGTGAGCATTTAGCATATGTTATCTCATTTAATCCTCCCAATAAACAGATAGGCCCAATTAACATAATTATCATTATCATGATAAGGAAAATAATACCTTCCGAAAGGGGGTAAATGCTGTGATTAGTGCCACATATTTAGAAAATGGTGGAATCAAGATTCAAATATAGTGTATTCAGCTGTGGACCTATACTGCCATTTTGGAACAGAGGGTTAACAATATTTCAGGATGAAGGGCTGAGATCTCTTTAATTCCTTTAAGCTACTCTTCTCTTTTTTTCCTAAGGAAAATAACACTTACGTTATATTTCCTCTAACATTTGGTCTATAGGCTATTTGGAAAGATTAGAAGGGTTAATTTCTTCCCTTAGAAACAAAACACTATGTATGTTGTTATTAGTGTGTGGGGAGTATTATGTTAATCATTTCTATTTATTCTCTCTTAAGAGGTCATTTTTAGGCTGTCATCTGAAGTTTGCTCATAGTCGTCTAAAGGATTCCAAGGCCTAGGATCACTGCCATCCACCATCAGCTGCTGTCAGTCAAGGTCCCCTCTCCTGACTGACCTCTATTACTGCTCTTTAGTGGTGACACATGGGGTCCTTGCTCCTATGTAGAAGCAGGTAGGAGGTATCTTTTGGTCTTTTAAGAGATGAGTTCTCTTGAGGACTGAATGTAAAAATATTTGCCAAAGAGAGGTTGCATACAACAATGGAGAGAATCAAAATGGAGACTTTCAGAATAAGGTTTCAAATGTACAGATAGGTGTCCTGATAAGACAAGCAATTCTCTCAGTATATTGCTCTTGTTTTTAATTACAGTGACTTACAAGGTTAATCCTACTCTTTTGGTTGCACTTTAATTATTCTCCCAATGTTGTGTTTCTGTGTTATGATCCCTTTAATAGGCAGGAGGAAATAGACGTTTAATTAAGCAGATGTCACTCAATAAATCTTAAGTGTTATGCTCTGTATCAGAAAAGCAAATGCAAACCAGTGAAAAAGGACCTGAATTTTAAACTTCTTAATTTAGCATAATTTAGGGTTTTATGGTAATCATGCTCTTGAAGGTAAAATTGAGAAATTCTTTTAAAATGTAATGTAGAAAAAGGTTTTTTATAAGTCAAATGAGCAGTACCATTAATGAATCATCATGATCTCTATCTTTCTATATGTTTATATGTTGATTTATTGGCTTCAGTTTGTTCCTAAAGTACTCCTTTCTTCACATAAAGGTTAATGATTACAGAGGAAGACTCAACAAGGACAGAAAGTTGAAAAGTGGCAGGCACTTTACATTTTATCAACAGCCATTCCCATACTTTGAAAAATAGAACCTTGATTTTTTGTTCACCCTCTTCCTAGGAGTGTCTCCTTCAAGGATGGCTGGGTTCTTTCCCAACCAAGGAGGTAACTATTGATTGCTCTAAGCCAGTTATAGTGGTCTCATACACTTTCCCAAAGAATTGGTTTAAATGTGTGCCTGTAACAAAGCCTTCTGGCCAGTGAGACATGAGGGATAATCTATTGAGGATTTGTGAGTTTTGTCTCACTGTTAAAAAGAGACAAAAGACAGGGTAGATGTGTTTAATGCCTCATGGAATAGTTAAAACTGAACCAGATATCTTGAGTTAAGGAGGGGTAGAAGTCAGCCTAAGGAAACAGTAAATTTGCTGGAGATATGTGGATGGCATAGCAGAAAATGGAAGGAACCTACTTAAAAATTTTTCAGGCTATTTAATTTTTTTCTTTTTAATAAACTTTTTTTTAGAGCCGTCTTAGGTTTACAACAAAATTGAGGAGAAGGTACAGCGATTTTCCATATCCCCATGTTTCTACACACGCATAGCTTCTTCCTTCATTATCAACATCCCTCACTATAGTTGTACATTTGTTAACAATTGGTGAACCTACATACATTAACACATCATAATCACCCAAAGTGCATAGTTTATATCAGGATTCCCTGTTGGTGTTGTACATTCTGTGGATTTGGAAAAATGTATAGTGATGTGTATTCACTATTACAGTCTCATACAAAGTAATTTCATTACTCTGAAGATTCTCTGTGCTCTGCCTATTCATCCCTTGCTCACTCCTAATGATATTTTTACTTGCTTAATAGTTTTGCTTTTTTAGAATGTCATATAGTTGGAAGCATACAGTATGTAGCCTTTTCACATTGACTTCTTTCACTTAGTAATATGCATTTAAGTTTCTTTTATGTCTTTTCATGGCCGGATAGCTTATTTCCTTTTAGTGCTGAATAATATTCCATTATCTGGATGTATTACAGTTAATTTCTCCATTCACCAACTAAAGGATATCTTGTTTGCTTCTAAGTTTTGACAATTGTGAATAAAGTTGCTTCTAAACATCTGTGTACAGGGTTTTAGGTGGACATAAGTTTTCAACTCCTTTGGGTAAATACTAAGCAGCACAATTGCTAGATTATATAGTGAGAGTGTGTTTAGTTTTACAAGAAACTGTCTTCCAAAGTGACTTTATCATTTTGCATTCCCACCAGTAATGAATGAGAGTTCCTGTTGCTTTACATCCTCACCATTATTTGATGTTAGCAGTATTCTGGATTTTGGCTAGTCTAATAGATGTATAATGGTATCTCGTTTAATTTACATTTTACTGATCATACATGACGTGGAACATTTTTTATATGCTTATTTGCCATCTGTATATCTTTGGTGAGATGTCTGTTAAGGTCTTTGGCCGACCTTTAAAATTCATGTATTTATTTATTTATTTTTATTGTTGAGTTTTAAGAGTTCTTTGTATATTTTGGATAGGAGTCCATTACCAGTTACGCCTTTTTACAAATATTTTCTCCCAGTTTGTGGCTTATCTTTTCATTCTCTTGAATTCTAGCTTAAAGAGTCATTACCATATGCAAAGTCATCTAGATTTTCTCTTGTGTTATCTTCTAGTTTTATAATTTTGCATTTTACATTTAGATCTGTGATCCATTTTGAGTTAATTTTTGTGAAAGATGTAAAGTCTCTCTCTCTGGATTCATATTTTTTTTTTTACATGTGGTTGTTTAGTTGTTCCAGCACCATTTGTTGAAAAGATTAAAATGGCTTGATTCTGTTGCCTGTACACCTTTGTCAAAAGTTTGACTACATTTATGTGGGTCTATTTCTTGCCTATTTTGATCTGTTGATCTATTTTGTCTTTTCTTTTACCAGTACCACACTGTTTGATTACTGTGGCTTTACAGTAAGTCTTGAAGTCAGGTAGCATCAGTCCTCCTTTGTTTTTTTCTCCTTTGATATTGTGTTAGCTATTTTAAGCCTTTTGCCTCTTCACATACACTTTAGAATCAGTTGGTCAATATCTACAAAATAACTTGCTATGATTTTGATTGCGATTGTATTAAATCTAAGATCATATGGGAAGAACTGATATTTTGAGACTATTAAGTCTTCCTATTCATGAACATGGAATATTTTTCCATTTATTTAGTTCTTTGTTTTTATTTGTCAGAGTTCTGTAGTTTTCCTCAAATAGATATTGTACATATTTTGTTAGATTTATAGCTAAGTATTTCATTTTTGGGTGGTGTCGATATAAATGGTATTGTGTCTTTTAATTTCCAATTCAACTTGTTCATTGTTGTCATATAGGACAGCAATTGATTTTTAGATATTAACCTCATATCCTACAGCCTACTATATAATTGCTTATTAGTTCCAGGTTTTTTTTTTTTTTAAATTCTTTTGGACTTTCTATGTAGACAGTCATGTCATCTGAAAACAAAGATGGTTTTATTTCTTCCTCCCTAATCTATGTAATTTTTATTTCCTACTTGTCTCACTGTATTAGTTAGGACATCCAATATGACGCTGAAGGAGTGGTGAGAAAGGACATCCATGCCTTGTTTCCAGTCTTAGTGGGAAAGCTTTGAGTTTCGTACCATTAAGTATGGTATTTGCTATAGCTTTTTGTAGATATTCTTTATCAACATGAGGAAGTTGACCTCTATTCCAAGTTCACTGAGAGTTTTTGTAATGAATGGATGTTCGGTTTTTCTGCATGTATTGATATAATAGTGGGACTTTTTTTCCTTCTTTAGCTGTTCGATGTGATGGATTATATTAATTGATTTTCAAATGTCGAATAACTTGCATAACTGGGATAAATTCTACGTGGTCATGGTGTATAATTCTTTTCATTCATTGTCAAATTCAATTTGCTTATGTTTTATTGAGGATTTTTCCTTCCATGTTTATGAGAGATATTTGGTTTCTGGTTTTCCTTTTTTGTCATGTCTTTGTCTGGTTTTGGTATTAGAGTAATGCTGGCCTCATAGAATGGGTGAGGAAGTATTCTCTCTACTTCTATATTCTGAAATAGATTGCAAAGAGTTGATATTATTTCTTCCTTAAATGTTTCATAGAATTCACTAGTGAACCTATCCAGAAATGGTGCTTTCTGTTTTGGAAGGTTATTAATTATTGATTCAATTTTTTAAATTGATATAGACCTACTCAGATTTTCTGTTTTTGAATGTGTTTTTGATGGCATCGTTGAACTATTGGATAACTCATCCCTAGAACTCATCTACTTTCAGATTTCTCACCTATCTTTCAGTTTTGTGAGATAATAGATGCCCTTATTTTATGTCTACTTTGGCTGGGTGTTCTCCAATTTGTAGATGAAAACATTCTAGTTGGTATGAGTCTCAACTCTTTTTTCCCCAGCCTAGAATCATCTTCACTACTGCTCATTTTAAACTCATTCTCATCTTCCCATATTCTCTACCTAAAATGCTGCTTTTTGGCTTTTCAGACCATTCAGAGTCTGATATCTCATGTTCTATATGAAATCTCCCCAAAACTTCCTGGAGGGAGTTCCTCTTCTGATTTTCTAGAATAGTTTAATGTTCATAGCAGTCATCTGGGAATCTTGTAAAAAATGTAGATTCTCATTCAGACAGTTTTAAGTTTGAGTTCTATCAACTTAACTAATAACAAAACCATTACTCTTCAAAGGAACATAACAAAATCCAGAGACTCTATAATATAGCGTTCGCAGTGTTCAAGATATAATCCACAAGTATAAGACATGTGAAGAAACAGGAAAATTTGACGTTTTTCCTTAAAAAAGTAAATCACCAAAGGCTGACTTTGAGATAACTGAGATATCGGAATTAGCAGATAAGGATTTTAAATAAGTCAATTAAATCTGTGTTCAAAGAAAATCATGCTCATGTAATGAATTGAAAGTAGTAAATCTTATCAGGAAAATAGATATTATAAAATAGAACCAAATGGAAATTCTGGAACTAAAAAATATATTATCCAAAGTTTTAAAAATTCATTGTATAGACTTAAAAGCAAAAAGAAGAGTTCGTCTATTTTGAAACTAGATCATCTAAATCCAATGAGATAATTTGATTCTCTGGTTCAGGGGTCCCCAGCTCCTGGGCCATGGATGAGTACCAGTCTATAGCCTGTTAGGAATGGGGCTACACAGCAAGAGGTGAGCGATGGGCAAGCAAGCAAGTGAAGCTTCATCTGTATTTGCAGCCACTCCCCAGCTCTAGCATAACGGCCTCACTCCACCTCAGATCATCAGGCATTAGATTCTCATAGGAGCATCGGCCCCTGGTGCCAAAAATGTTGGAGACTGTTGCTCTAGTTCATAGTTTGAACCTCAGTAATGACAGTTGTGGTTAGTCTAAAGAATTTCTGGGGTCCAAATACCATTTCAAGAACCCCAGGAATGCATTATTTTTCTGGAATAAAGCCTTTCAAACTCAGGAAAATTTTAGGAGTTTACAGGGTTCTTAACTTTGTCAAACAACAGTTGAAAAATTTAGTGAGCTCAGAAGAGACATGCCAACCAGGAATTTTCAAGATATCTGCTTGGTGGCAGCCCTATTAGGGAAGCTCCAGAATATACGGAATGATGCCAATCTAATTAGACTGATTAGAATCTGATCAGCTCTGTGAATATAATTAAGCAACACAACTGTTAGTTAGTGTTATGTCACTTTCAGAATAACAGAAATATTTGATGTTTCTTAAAGAAAGAAAAGGCATTAAAAAGTAGACAGATCATCCATTATTTAACAACCACCATAATAATATTTTCAGGCAAGAATCAAGAAAGAAACCAAAAACTAGTGGAGAAAAATTTGATGAGAAACAAGATATTTACATTGCCTCAAAACAGCTCCCCAGAAGATATTTATTAATTATACAGAGGAAAAGAATAGATTTACACTGAGGAAACCTGTCAGAAACCACCTTCATTAGATGATCAAAGTAAACATCACTAATAGACATATAGATGTTATGTGCCTCTTGTTACTGAGAAGGACACAATATTACTTTTGTGGTAATCTTCCTCAAAATGCATAATTAAATCTGTTCGTCAGGAAACATCAGAAAAGCCAAATTTAGGACTTGTACCTTACTTGAATGTCAAGGTTATATAAGACAAAGAAATATTGAGGAACTATAAGAAGGTAGAGAGACATGACAACTTTAATATATGATGCTGGACCAAAAAAAAAGAATTTTTTTCTTTTGCTATCAAAGACATTAGTGGAATAATTAGTGAAATTGGACCAGATTCTGTAGATTAGATAATAGTATTGTATGAATAAGTTCATGATTTTGATAACTGAACTGTGTTATATAAAAGAATGTCCTTGCCCTTTTAAAAATATTTTATTTTTCAGAGTAGTTTTAGGTTCACAGCAAAACTGAGCAGGCAGTACAGAGTTTCTATACATCCCCTGTCCCCACATGGGTACAACTTTCCTCACCTTCAACAACCCACACCACACTGGTACATCTGTTACAATCAATGAATCTGTATTGACATAATATTACCACCCAGAGTTCATAGTTTACATTCGGGTTCATTCTTGCTGTTGTGATATTTTCACTTTCTCCATAGTTTTGTTTTTTCTAGAATGTCATAGAGTTGGAATTATTCAGTATGTAGCCTTTTTAAATGGTCTTTTTTTCACTTAGCAATAGGCATTAAACGTTCCTCCATGTTTTCTCATGGTTTCGTAGTGCATTTCTTTTTAGCACTGAAAAACATTCCATTATCTGAATGTACCACAGTTAATTTACTCATTCACCTACTAAAGAATATCTTGGTTGCTTCTAAGTTTTGTCAGTTATGAATAAAGATGTGCAGGTTTTTGTGGGGACATAAATTTTCAACTCTGGTAAATACTGAGCAGCACTATTGCTGAATTGTTAAAGAGTATGTTTAGTTTTATAGAAACTATCTTCCAAAGTGACTACCATTTTGCATTCTTACCAGCAATGAGAGAAGTTTCCATTGCTCCACATTCTCGTCAGCATTTGGTATTGTCAGTGTTTTGGATTTTGGACATTCTATTAAGTGTTTAGCCCTTGTTTTTAAGAAATATACATGAAAATACTTACCGGTAAAGAGGCATTGCAATGTAATCTTTCATAGTTCAGAAAAAAGTGTACATGTGCATGTATAGTACATACTAGGCACTCACAAAGTAGTAGGTAGTAGTGATCCATCTGCTTTTTCCTAGCTTCACCTTTTCTCCCCTTCTTTTTCTCATCTTCAACATCTTTCTTTCTGTTTTATATCCAGAATATCAGTAAGGAGAGCTTATTATGGCCATGGTTGGTGGGAGGAAGTGAGAGAAACACATTTCGATTCCTAAGAGCTCTGACTATAAATTCTGGAGCAATGGTTTTCAAACTTGGCTACCTGTTGGAATCATTCATGAAGTTTTAAATAAATACCAATGCCTGGATCCATCCCTAGAGATTGCGATTTAATTGGATTGGAGTCTAGTCTAGATATTTAAAAGTGCTCCAGGTTATTCCAATGTTCAGTAAAGTATAAAAACACTGATAAGAAACTTGAATGGTGGATTTATTAAATGTTTAAATCCTAGATCAAATAAATTTGTGGAGGTAGGTATCTCTTTGTTCTTTTAGCAAAGCAAACTTTGTGCATTCAGAGGAGCACAACATAATTCTTAAACCTGGCCAGATGATCAGAATCTCACTCCCTACCTTCTGAATCATAATTTCTAGAAGAAAAGCCTGAGTAAATGTTTGCTTAAAAACAAAAACAAAAACAAAAAACAATTCCCAAGTAATTGTGATGATCAGTGAGGACTTGGGACATATGAGGATTAGATACACTTTTCTAAACTTCAGTGATCCTCTAGCCATTTCTTTGACTTCCAGAGTATAGTGTCTACTCAGATTAATTTATATTTATTGAGTATCAGCCATGCAGTAGGTAATATGGAATAGGGTTTCTTAATCCAGTCTCAGGATTCCCTTAGAAATCCAACTTGAAAGGATATAGGAAACACCTGGAGAACTATTAGAATGCTGTTATTGACTTGACCACCAGAGATCCAGATTTTGTAGCTGTGGCAGGGGCTTTGGAATAATTATTTAAATAATATTTTAAGTTGACTTTGAAGCAGATGTTTCAAGGATTAGCTTTAGAAAAACTCTTCTTCGAAGGAACCATAGATCACCTTCATGGGCTCTTTGAAGTTGCAGCTGTATGCAAAGTTTTGTGTATGTGTATGCCTATGTACATTTTTCTGGGAAGAGAGGCCTTACTGGTACATTAGATTCTCAAAGGGGCCAATGACTTACTACCTAGGATAGAAAATTTGAGTAAGGTACAGGAAGTTTATAATCTAATAGGGAAATAAAACAAAATGTTACATTTTTACAAGTCATGATCTAAGTGTAGCCAAAGATAGAAAGTAAGTACTAGGGGGCTGACAAGAGAATAAAATTAATTTAATACTGCTGTGTGACAGATACCATAAGGGTACTTTACATATGTTATGATACATCATTCTCATAGTAACCTGATGTGCCAGGATTTACAATCATCATTTTACAGATAAGGCTAAGTAATTTGCTCAAGGTCAGTTATTGAAGTCTATTTTACTCTACCATAGTAGTTTTCAAAATGTGGCCACAGTCCCCTGGGGTTCCCCAAAATTCTTTCAGGGGTCTAGGTAGTTAAAACGATTTCAAAACAATATTAAAATGTTATTACCTCTTTCACTGTATTGACATTTGCAGTGATGGAACAAAAGTAATTAAGGACAAAACTGCTAGTGCCTTAGCAAAAATCAAGACAGTGGCTCCCCAATTGTGATTAAAGTTGCCGTATTCCTTAACTGCCACACATTTACAGTAAAAATGAAATGCCTGTTTTACTTAAGAATATCCTTGGCTAAGCAGTGAAAATGTTTAATTTTATGAAAATTTCACCCTTGAATACATGTGTTTTTGATATCCCATGTGATGAAGGAGGAGTTACTATGGGATACTGAAGTGCAGTGGTCATCCCTGAAGGAAAGCATCTGTGTGGTTGTTTTTGTTGTGAGGTTGGTTAGCTGCTTTTTCCATGGCACAACGGTTTTATTAGAAGGAATGATTGACAAACATGCTGATTATTCAAACATGGGTATTTGGCAAACATTTTCTCAAAATGAATTAAATGAGCTTATTGATTCAAAGAAAACAACCGACAGTACTTTTTGCCAATGATAATACTCAGCCTTTCAAGTGCGAATTGGAATTTTGGAAAACTTTTCATTTCTGCCATGAGTTTGACAGCTTCTCAATAGTTGCAGGCTTTTATGATGAGATTGGCATTGATATTATTATGATTTAAAAAATATTATAAAATCATATATGATATATGGCAGATCTGCATAAACCAGTGAATCTATATTTTCCAAATGATCAATGCATGATGTTAAAAAAAAACCATGCATGGCTAAACAGATTTATTCAAGTGCAAAATAGACTAATAATTTAATGTAACAGCATGAAAAGTTAATTAATATTATTTCAGATTTCACAATGAAACTAACATTTAAGAAACTACCATTTGTGGAGTTTTGGTGTATTATCAAAAAAGAATATCCAAAATTTAAAGCAGATTTTTCTTCAGATATTTCAATCAAAACAATATAGTGTAACATATTAACTTCAGAAGCAGATATGAAAATCCAGCCGCCAGTCTTCTATTAAATCAGACATTAAAGAAATTTGTAAAATGTAATATTTTAATTTTTAATATGATAAATAGTGATGGGTATAATTAATTTTAACAAAACCTCTTTGAGGTCTTAAGTATGTTTTAAGAGTGTAATGGGATTCTGAGATTATACTGATCTTTCAGCATTCACCAGGAAGGATCAAGAAAAACTCCCTAACATTTGATAGTGACTATGAATTGGCTGGAAATTTAGCAATTGAAGATTAGGGCTGTTTGTGTGAGAGGATATTCTATGTAGAGTGATCAATGTGAGCTGAGGTCCAGAGAAGTAAAAATTTGGACAGTCTATTTCAATTTGAAAAGTATCTGCAGAGCGCCTTTTGTGTGTTTGGTTCTTGCTATGTGTACAGTGCCGGAGAATGAGACATAGTTTTTGTTTGTTTGTTTGTTTGTTTTTTAGGCGAGGCAACCCTTGATTGACCTCACAGATTACAAGGACCTTGTCAGTTTACAATCCCTTATTTTATTTTTTACACCTACACCACCTAGTCTTCCTAGGTGGTCCCTCATTCCAAATACTAACCAGGCCTGACCCTGCTTAGCTTCTGAGATCAGATGGGATTGGGCTTGTTCAAGACATAGTCTTTACCTTCAGCTCACAGTTCATATTGGTGGGAACACTGGTTTTTGAGTAGGAAAGCAGTCCAGGACACATACACATACATGGCTTGACCTCAACATTATTTTCCTAGGTGCTTTCTTTTTAAAGAAAAAAAAAATTTTGCTTAATATTAAAATTAATATTTATTATTCTATTCAACAACTTATATTTAATTAACTGTAATGCCCTTGGACTCTATTATAGAGGCAGTTTTGAGCAGCAGCCTCGGTTTTTCTTTGTGGATACCTTTTTCTTTATGTAGCCACAGAAGCAGGTGGAATCTTTGAGCTGATATATGAGCAAGTTATGTCCATTAAAATTAATGAGAGCTGAATATGTGCACTGAGGGAAGAATATACTTCAAAAAGTCAATTTACACAATGTTCCTTGTTACGTTCTCATTGTAAGATTTCCATTTCAATTATACTTAATGAATTGTATTAGATGCCCCCGTCTCTAAGGTTAGTAACCTCAAGTATGTGATTAGTTCTGCTTCATGTCTTGGGCTGTCCAAGCAATCTTTTAGAAATGAAATTAACCTCACCACCTGTGATGTTTAGACAAATTTAACAGTTTCCAATATAGTTCAATGTGAACGTCTCTACAGCAAGAGTATGATTGAGAGACTAATAAAGGAGAGATAACAGATTGCTTGTAAAACATGACTTTAAGAGATAATAAATGACGTGTGGTTCATTAAAAGAGTATCCCTAGTTATAAAAATAAACAAAACCATAGCACGAATGCATGGATATTCCGGGGAGGAAGTAGATCTTTTTTCCCAGGCCTCCTCTCCTGGGTTGTGCACAGTTTGTCAGTAAACCTTGGTTTCACTAAAGATTGTAAACCAGTTTTGCTGAGAAATCCCAGAACAACATGATGGAAAACATAAACCACACATTTATGTTATTTTTTACTTACTGGCTTCTGGATACAAATTGACCCTGTGTTGACCTGGCTGTCTCAACCTTTGTAGTAGGGTCAAAAACTGTCTAGGGCTTTCACTCACAGGAGCCAATGAATCTAGTCATCCTTTGTTGTTGTTGTTATTCTTAATAATCTTTCTTAATATCTTGCAGAGGAACACCTGGTAAGTGCCTTAACTCTCATCAGCATCATGGACATTATTACTGAAGGAATCTTTCACTGTTTCCTTGCTGTTCTGCTTCTGGTGCCTTTAATAGGTTCTTGGAGAGCACTGATATGATACTTCAGCCCTTCCAGAAGCATTCTTTGGGTTGAGCTTTTATGATTTGAGCATTTACTTTTCAGGGAGTGGATATAGGAAAGCTACGAGGATGGTCAAAACGAGTCTTCTTGCTTTTACTTACTGATTTTTTTAAAATGGCATTTCTTGCTATCAAAACTTTCCTCCTTTCTTTCGAGTGCCTATCTGCTAGGGCTGTGCAAGGAACTTTATTACAGGATTCTCCCATTTAAAACTCTTTGAGGAAAATACCATGATTATTATCTTTTCCTTTTTACAGGCGAGGAAATTGAACTGGGACAAGTTAACAAATTGTCATGAAATTGCACAGAATTTGATCCAAATAAATTGGCTCCCGGCTTGGGCTTTTAGTGACTTTTCACTCACTGTATTGTTGGGGGAAAGGAGGATTAAAACAACACTAAGAAAGTTTATGTAATTTGTCGTGACTTGTTGTCTATGACCATCCTCTAGCAATACTCGCCAGTATTGCTTCTCACCCACCCATTCATTGTAGAAACTGAAAGTTATGATTACATATGTATCTATGTGTATATGTGTATTATGTCCTATGCTAAGGAATTTGCCTCAGATCTCTTTTGAAAGTAGATGTATAAATAAATAAATGATGAGGAGTGACATGCAAATATCCACAGTTTCTAAATATTCTTTGTATGATTACTTTTCTAAAGAGGGGGTTTATTTTTACACCTTTAAGATGAGGTCAGACAGACCTCATTTGTAATCACAGCTCTGCTCTTAAGGCTATATGATATGGACAGTTAATTTAACCTCTTGAGCCTCAGTGATCTCATCTAAAAAAACAAGGCTCACCCTGGTACTACTTCACAGGGCTATTGTGTGAATTGCATAAGTTCCTGTGCTGAATTAGCATAGCAGTATTATCGGCTATCAGCTCTGTTAATGGTGCTATTTTATTATTAGTTTTTATTTTCAGTGGCAGTATATCAATCATTCTAGTTTTTTGGAAAATGTTGTTTATACTATCATTCTTCTGGCACACACAGTAGCATTCACTAACACTTAATCATTCTCTTTAAAGAGCTTTTGGTTTAGTGATCAACTGAATATACATACTTTATTTTCAATGAAAATTAGATTTAAAAGATTGACTCTGGGCTCAGTGACTGACATTTTGGTTTTACACGCTCATACTGACATGATAATGAGCATCCTGATTCAAAAGATGAAAGCCAAGATTATGTCTCTTAAATAATACTTTCTTTTTGCTTGTATGTTTTAACAAATAGTCTTTGTTAAGAAGACATTTCACTCCAGAGGATCTGTGAGCTGAAGTGCAGTTGTGCTGCTCTAGACACAGAATATGGGCACCTTTGGTCTCTGTAAGGAGTAGTGACCGGCTGTACTTGCAGATTCTAAGCACAGAGCAGTGTATGCATATTCCAGTTTCCTTTCCCTTTAACTCATCTGTCCCAATCTGTGTCTGAGACTCCTCACAGACTATAGGATTTGCAGTAAAATTTATTTTAGTACTTAATTTTATTTTTGTGCTATGAATTCCTTTTCCTGATCTCTTAAAAGATACTCTTGATCACCTCTATTTGTTCATACCAGTGTTTCTGAGAATGTGTTTTCTATGTCAATATGGAAATTATTTCACAGGGAATGGGTCCAAATCACCAGGAGTGTATCTCAAACATTGCAAGGAACAGAACCAGAGACCGGACTGGGTGCTGAGGCATTAAGTGGGCTGAAAGGATGGGGACTTAGTTTTAACTTGAAGATTTATGATTTGAACTGAAGTGTTTTTGGGGAAAAAAAGCATACAAATTGATAGGTTTTGGCACAGTGGCTGTCTAAATAATGGCATTTGTGGAAGTGGGGAAGGAAAGCTACATTTAAACATGTAAGGTCTCAAAGTACTAGAATGAAGAGAAGAGACACCAGAATAAATGAAATCTACACATGAAGTGTAAATGTTAATCGTAAGGTATATTAAAATGTAAAAAGAATTTTTAATTGAAAGAGATTGGCACTTAACTAGTATAAATAATCTGCCTATTTTTTTCTTAAAAACCTATTCCAAATACTGTTGAGTAAATAAATCTCAGGTTGCATATACACGGAAAAGTCAGATATCAAAAGAAAATCTCATGATAAGAAGGATTTATGATGTGATTTCTTTCTAGTTCCACCAGTAATGTTTCTTTATGGACTGCATTCTCTAGATTCGGTTCCTCACAGAGAAGTGCCGTGGATATTATTTGGTTTGCTGGTTAGTAAAAACGTTGCATTAAGATCTGGAATGGTTTTTTTTTATTCTAGGAAACTCAAGCATTTTGTTAAAACAATACCATTTTAAGCATTTATTTTATTTAGATTTAAGGGCCATCGTGACAGTAGAATTAAAGAACGGACCTATCAGTTTAGAATATGTAAAATACTGTTTTTGCAGCACCATTCCAGTTACTACATCTATGCTAAAGCCCGTCTGGCAGTTTTATTTTTATGTTGCAATTATAGCTACGAGTATGTCTCCTTACCCAGGTATTGGATGCACAGAAATGAACTCCTACATAGATTATAAATCAGGGAAGTGAGTTGATCTACCAAATTTGCTTTCAGAATTTGGGACCTCCTCAGCCATAGATTTTTGGTGAACATTCAGCTTTATTACAGCTGTGACCGTTATGTGGTGTCTCTTTCATTTGCCGCTTTCTGCAACATTCTGAATCACAGTCTCCCATGTAATGGTGTTTTTGTTCCTCTTTAGTCCTGCAATCAGTTGTTAATATTTATCATAATGATGATGATGATTTTAACCACCTTTCTCTAATGACTGCTGAGAAGCTGGATCCGAGATTCATATAAGGGAACAGCATGTTTTCATGTTTTTAGTATTTTAGATGTTTAACTTAATACCAGAGAATTTTAACTTAGTTTGGTCTATTCTCTTAATCTTTCGGTCTTTGACATAAAATCCTGAAAATGAAAGCATTCTAGCTATTTTTAAGTCATAGGTTTTTACTTATTTGAATTATAGTTTTAAGATCTTATAAATGTTTGTTATATTTCTTTAAACTATGAAATTTCTTATGCTTTATAATGCTTTATAAAGCA
>NW_011888883.1:2516630-2521185 GCF_000151845.1 Pteropus vampyrus
CTGAGTAATATTCCATTGTATATATGGACCACAGCTTCCTTATCCAATCATCTATCGTAGGACACTTCAGTTGCTTCCCTGGCCACTGTGAATAATGCTGCTATGAACATCGGTGTGCAAATATCTTTATGGATATGAGTTTTCAAGTCTTTGGGGTAAATACCCAGTAGAGGGATTACTGGATTGTATGGTAGATCAATTCTTAGTTTTTTGAGGAACTCCCTACTGTTTTCCATAGTGGCTGTACCAATTTGCAGTCCTACTGGCAGTGTCTGAGGGTTCCTTTTTCTCTGCATCCTCTCTAACATTTGTTATTACTTGTTCTGTTGATTATAGCTAAAATAAGAAAATTTAAAAGGCAGTTAAAATGTTTTTAAAAAGATAAAAATTACTCCTTATTTATCTTTTGTAAACAAGTCTAATAATAAAGTCATCGCCAAGTAAGACAACCATGATACAAAGTCTCATATTTCTGGGAACATCAAAATGGGTTTCCATTCCCCCAAATATATATGTGTATTCACACACACATGAAGAGAAATAATTTTCTATATAGCTATGGCTCCATATTTAATTATTTATTATATTGATATCCCAGAGGTTGAAGGTAGTAACATTCATACTGGAAAAAATGATTATAGAAATCTTTATGTGGGTATACATATTCATTGAGTTTTTAAAGCTATTTCTCTAGAAAAGTTGCTAATATCAGAAAATAATTTTATTTACCTGTAATCCAGACTCATAGTATTTGCAATGTTAATTTACGTAGTTTATTTTCTGTTTAGAACAGAAACGATAACTAGTAAGCAAGTTGACAGAGTGTTCTAGAATAAACTTATAGACTGTTATAACTAAAGTTACCATAAAATTTATCTTCCAAACCTGGGCACTTTTAAGAGTGAAAGGGAAAACTGTGCTGGGACAGCAGGTGTTAACCGGAACTATGCCAGGCAAGTTGGACTATATGAAGACCTTGGTTATAGATTACAGAATAATTTGAATTAATAATTCATTGTGGGCTCTAGGATATTGAAATACTTCACACATTTCTTAATTTCTTAAACATGCGTTAAACACTTTGTATTGTGCAAGTTCTTGACATTGCCATGTGTACAGACATGAATAAAGGACAGTTTCTGGCCTCAAAGAGCTTATAGTCAATGTAAAGACTGTTATGTAACTTGGTTCAGCTCCTTTAAGATGCTGATTCTGGCCTGGTAAGATGTGTCAAGTCACAGCAAGAGAAACATAGAATTCCCAGACCTGAAGTGCTAAATTCTCTGATTCATGAATCTGAACCTCTCTCCTCACTGTGTTCTCTTAACTACCTTTGTTCTCACCTTCAATCTAGTCTCAGACAGGCCTTCAGGTTTTTCCTAGTTGCTTACCTTGGTGCTACTTCTTGGCTTTGCTTTCACTTTCCTCTTCCTTGCTGATCTCATCTTTCTCTCTCCTATTCCTTCCTTCTCCAAGCTCAGTGGACTTAACCTCCTCCAACTCCTCAACCATTTTAGAAAAATGGCAGCTCACTACTTGTTTTATGATTTCCTTTTAGCCTATTATAGCATGGATTAATTTTATTTGCATGTGTACACTGATTTGTTAGTGTGTAGGAGATTGTTTATTAGTCAATTTTCTCTCCAATGATATATTTAAGATTTTCAAACAACAGCTACAATTCATTTTGAGCTTTTTTATGTATTATAATTTTACTTTAAAAATGCATTGTGCATGTAAAGTTGTCTCCTATTTTAACTTATTCCTTCATTGTCTTTTCCTGTAAAACTTGTGATTCTTTTTATTGTTTTCTCCCCAGTACAGCAGGAAAGGAATAGTAAAACAAGCCAATTAAAAAGGAGATAAGTTATAAAATTCTTACTGAGACACCAATACTCCGCCTACTAAGTAATATTCCTCAAATATCTATTTCCATGAGACTCATACAATATTAGATAATCCTATTTTATTTCTTAGCATAGAGCATTTGGAAGACAATGATTATAATTAAGGGAAAGAGAGCTAATTGCAGAAAGTCCAATATGAAATCTTGTGATGACTGATTTTATATTGCCCCAAGAGAAGCAGATATTTAGCCATTATCCCTTTGGTCTGATCAATATAGACAGTCAAACTGGGTAATTTAAGCCTTAAACAAAGAGCCCACAGAGCATCTCCAGAGGGTCCATTTATGAACTTGATTCAAGTCTAAAAGTTTGAACTTTCAAAAGAGAGAGTAGAATTCATATTTAGAAAAATAAGAAGCCTTCAACAGTTAACAACAATCAGTTTTTCCCTGTTTATTGTATGCCTAGCAGTGTAGAGCACTAGTATTTTAGCAGCGAAAAAAAATAGACCTCTTTCTTGTCCTTAAGGTTTTCAATGTAGTGGAGAAGAAAACATTGGACGTGAAATTATGAATATAGTGAATGTTTCTGAGGACAGGTACATGGATGTTTGAGAGCTACGTAGATGAATCATAGGCTGATAGACACTCAGATTTGATAGAGGCATTTTGACTATTAGGTGCAAGTGCCGAGTGAAATCATCTCTAAGGGGTGAGGGTGTTTTAGCAGGAGAAGCAAACGTGAACAGGAAGGCAGAGGACAAAGGAAAGAGGGAAGGACACACTAGAGCACACCCTTGTCAGAGCATGGATTAAAGCCATATTTTGACTGCCCTTGAAAATCTGACCTAAGAATTAGTACTCAATTCACAGGTAATAGGGCTGCTGAAGTTTGTTTTTGTTGTTTTATGCAGAGAAATGACATCAGAATTACACTTTGTGGAAAATTAATCTAGCAGTAGTGTGCTCAGTGGATTGGAACAGGAAAAGATTTTGGAGGGCTTTGAAGTTGTGCGAGGGAGAGGTAACGAGATTGAATTAGAATGGCGATAGTGGGGCTGCAGAGGAGGCGGATGAGGCAAGAGACATGGCAGACTATGGAAAGCAGTATGGTGGTTCCTTAAAAAATTAAAAACAGAATTACCATACGATTCAGCAATCCAGCTTCTGAGTATAAACCCCAAATAACTGAAAGCAGAGTCTTGAAGAGATATTTGTGCACCCTGTTAATAGCAGCACCATTCACAACACCCAAAACATGGAAGCAACTCATGTCTACTCAAGTGTCTATACTTACAATGGAATATTTTGCAGCTTTATAAAGGAAAGAAATTTGGACACATGTTTCAACATAGATAAACCCTGGGGACATTATGCTAAGTGAAGTAAGCCTGTCACAAAACAAGACAAATACTGTAGCATTCTACTTATATAAATTACCTAGCGGGTGGTCAAAACCATAGAGACATAAAGTGGAATGTGGTTGCCAGGGGCAAAGGAGTGGAGGAATGGAGAGTTGTTTAAAGTTTCACTTTAGCAAGTTGAAAAGAATTATGGAGATTAGTCGCAAAAAAAGTGTGCACATACTTCACACTACTAAACTATACACTTAAAAATGGTTAAAATGTTAAATTTTATGTAGTGTGTTTTACCACGGTTTTAAAAAGAAAGAAATGACAGAGAGAGCATGCACAGGGTTTGAACAGTGAGGACTGAAAGGAAGAGATCAAAGTTGGCTTTAAGATTTTGAACTTATGTGACTAAGAGAAAAGTGGCAACATTAATAGCGAGAGAGAAATCAGGTGGAGAAGGATGGCTTGGGGTGGTTGAGGTAGAAAAGAGGATCTGGTGGAAATATAACTTGGATTTTAAAATGTTGACCTGAAAGTTCTAGTGGGACATCCTAATGGAGTTTGTTGGAAGTCAAGAGCTAAAAAGAGGCTTATTTTTCCTTTTCTTAGATTGACAAAACGTACCTGTCTTTTGTATTTTATAAGGTTACCTATGATGATGTCAA
Source organism: Pteropus vampyrus (assembly GCF_000151845.1). Lineage (NCBI taxonomy): Eukaryota > Metazoa > Chordata > Mammalia > Chiroptera > Pteropodidae > Pteropus > Pteropus vampyrus. The sequence continues at coordinate 2,520,494 of NW_011888883.1, forward strand.
TAAAGGCTCCTAATGACTCAGTGCATTATCCCTTTCAGGTAAAATTATCAAAGCTTATAAAGTTATATTGCCCGAGAGTGACCCTAAAGGTAGGAATTTCAGAAAAAATAGCAGGGCTTATATTTTTAGGCAAAGCCTTTTTATATTCCTTAAATGATGCTCGATGAAAGGGAAGTGACGTCAAAGTCTAACCTTATAACCTGAGTCAAAATTACTTGGACTAACTATGATGGTTTTTGTTTCTCCTCTAGTCTTAAATGACCTATTTATACCATCTACCTTCAGTGTTGGTGTGAGCTCTGTGAATATTTCTCAGTGAAATGGAGTGATAACAATAATATTGTGTAAATAAGAATAACATAATATTATTATAATGAACTCTCCTTTGTTTTTTCTATTATTGCATGAGCTGTTTGGGAGAGGGACCATATCTTCTTCATGTTTGTAATCCTAAGAACTAGTAAATTACCTAATGCACCATAGCAATAAGTTAATGGCCCTTGGTAATAGAATCATAGATTTTTACAATGGAAGAAACTGGAGGGGCCATGCAGTCCCTCCCCCTTTGCTGTTGTATGAAGAGATGGAGTTCAGAGTGGTAGAGGAGCTTACCTAAGGAAGTACTAGTGGGCTAGTTGGGACTAGAGCCTGGATTTCCCAACTCCTAGTCCAGTTTTACTTCCATCTTACTC
>NW_011888883.1:2522757-2528023 GCF_000151845.1 Pteropus vampyrus
ATGTACATCAAGCCCCTGGGGTTATGCTTTCTGATCACATGATGGTGGTAGCCATGAGGACAGTGGCTATTGACAGTGACCTGCCTGAGTATAAGCCAAATTGTGTATCTGGGGTTATTTCCTTTTATCTCCCCTAGAGAATCCTATGCCAACACCAAATCCATGGTGTTACAGATTCTGTTCAGAAATGTTAAACTAGCACAACTCTTAGAATCCTCTTTTGAGTGGTTTTATTCCTAAATCTATATTTCTAACATGTCTGTAATCTCAAAGTGACCGACTCTTCTATGTTCCTCCTTGCCTCTTCTGCACTCATCACTCCCCTCCCCCACCCGCCCCAAATACCCAGGCTATTGGAGACATGGAGGCCTGTGAGAAGATATGGACAGAGTGGAGGAATTTTCAAAAATTATGTTTTCATGAAAATAGAAAGGTAGTCCTAATCTACCCAGTCCTTCTCCTACCCCCATTTTAGGTTTTTGAGACCAGATAAGGAATTGAGAAAAGATTTATTGCCTCCACTGTTTGGCAATTATCTTCAGTACCCAGACCTAGTATAGTTCTTTGGTTTCGATAGGTACTTTTCATCCCTTAAGCTGTACAAGTATTTTGAAACCTCAGTAACTCCACAGCCCTAGAATTTGCTATTTTAACTGAGGAATGCTTCTAAGATCCTGACTGACTCAAGACACTACTTCAAAAACCCATGTCAGTGATAGGGTTTTATTCCATTATTTCTGCATTTTGTTCTGGGAAGTGATTTACTGACTAGATACTACCTGGCCAGAATTGAATTAAGAATCATCCTGCATTTGAAAACTGAGCTGTTTTATACGAGCTCAATTTTGTTATATAAAGTACTGACATGTTTACCCCTTTTTTAAAAAATGTAGTGCCATTCAGAAAACACAGTAAAATCAAGTCATGAATAACATTTAAAATATCAGGATGCAAAGCATGACTAAACAATAAATATTATAAACACTTTTTTAATGGAATTTATGAAGGTTTAGAATGCGTAATTAAATTTTTGAAAAATGAAGTTAGTCTTAACATTACATAAGATATAAATCTCTTTGGCTCTAGAAAATTTAATGAAAAATGTGCTCTAGTTTTTAAACCTCTCAACTACCTCATTGGGTAAGTTTTAGACTATAGCTCTTAGCATCCCAACGTGGGCTCTCTCTTATTCTCCTGTCCTACTTCTGCTGAGTCCCTTCATCCAAGTGATGGTGGTAATGATAATTAATATATGATTGAGCACCTAATATATATTAAGCACTATAATAAGGACTTTGCACACATTATGTTATTTAATTACTTATCATAAAGATTGAGGCTTAATGAGGTTAAGTAACTAACCTCAGGTCTGTCAGCTGGGACATAGTAGAATAAGGATGCATAGATTGGCCACCCCACTTTTTGGTTTTCTCAATTTTACAGTATTTATTGGATTTCAATTTATTGTTTGCCGCTGGCATGGTGTCCCCACAGATTCCTTAGACATTTGAAATAATCTCTTTTTGGCCAAACCTTAGGCACTCTCTGCCTGGGTGATTCTGTCCAAGGCAGATTCTACTTGGTGGGCTGGGTCTTTGAAGTCTTGTGAAAAACACAAAACATTGTAAGACAAAGAGTCTAAAGATGCTCAATATATGTTTCCTGCCTGAGTTCCTCCTTTTTTCCCCTTTATCCAGTGTTCTGTTTTACAAAAGACACAAGTTTTTGTTTTTGTTTTTTCTCCCACAAGAAACATTGTAATCTAGTTCAGGGCAGTCCTTGTATTGATCCTCTAAAAGGCACAGGGACTAGGTGGATGACAGTGTGGAACATGGGATGGGTTATCTGAGAATCAGGTAACAGGCAATGGCTTCCATGTGATTTATCATCATGTTAATTAGACTATGACTCCATCAGTCTGCCAAAGAAAGTTAGACTCCCTGGAGCAGAGGACACACACTTGATCTTAGAATGAGAAGGGCAGATAAGTCATTTCCTTTATAAATTGATCTTGACAGGCAATGTCAGAAGCTCAGGGCCAATATGTCAGTGTCATTGAGCCCTAACCTGGCCACCATATATAATTACTCCTGGGCTTTTCCCCTTGAGTGTACCACTGTCTTCCTATTTGACAAGGTATTAATTACTGGACCTAGGAAGTTCGATGCATCTGATTTCACTCAATCATTCAAACTCATGTCAGTTTCTATGCATGCTACAATTAGGCTCAAGAAGTAAGTCTAATGGAATGTAAAGATTAACTTGATCGCCACAATTCCTCCAGGCAGAACTAAAAATATATATATATTTGGATGTCAGAAAATTTTTAGTAGTTCATACCATTCTGTTTTTATCATAATTGTCATTGTTATTGCCATTACTAGAAAATTTTTTTAAAAAAATGTGAATTTTTCTACATACCTGGACCACTCTGAATGTAATTTGTGAATCAGAAAAACATTTTTTGCAGGTTTTTCCTAATTTGCAAAATATATATTCTTAAAGGTCAAATAAAGAGTAAATTTTATATACCCGAAGACTCATTTCAAAATCATTTCTCTATTAAGCCATCTCTGGGCCTTCAGCAGAGTTAGACCCCTGCCCTTTGTGTACAACCACAGTCTGTCTCTTAAGGCAATATAATTCTTCCTATATTTTTCCCTTTCCCCATTTCAAGCAAACAGCCAGAGTTTTTTGGCCTTCTTATCTCAAGAATGGTTTATATTTCTAGACCAAAAGCCAAATTTTCCTACAAAGCAAACAACTTCTGGATTAAAAATAAAACTAAACCCTTTGAAGAAATACAAGGTATGTTGGAGGCCTATGGCGTATAGAGAATTGGACCTTTGAGAAACTCCAAAAAAGAGGATGAGGAGTTAGTAGAATCCAAGAATAGGTCCCAGAAAGAGCAAATACTTGCATTCAGCTCTGTGACAGAGCCTGAAAGATGGTGTGACTCAGATGAGAGGACTGAGAGCTGAACCTTAATGGGAGACAGTTCCCAGCCTCACACAGGTGCAGAAGCAGTACAGTGCTGGATCTGAAGGGTCCATGCAGGGTTTATAATGGGTATGTTAGTGCTAGCCAGGGCAGACTGCAGACCAGTGACTGCAGGGGCCTCTTGATGGTTTGGTCCTATGTAAGATCCCAGGTCTTTGCCTGGCCCTGCTGGGTTACTCCCAGCAATGGCTTCAGATACTGCCCTCTGTTTGCTGCCAATCTAAGGTAAGCAAAGCCTTCACAGTAGAGCTGGCCACTCTGCTTTCACACTAACTCTGCTTTTGCACTAAGCAGTAACAAGAACTTTGCCCTCTACTTTAAATTCTTTTTCAGGCCCCAAGTCTATTGAATTCTTTTTATAAACCTACTTTGCCAAGTTATTCAAATCCACTTTGGCCAAATATAATTCTCAGTGTTCTGAGGACCTTGGGACCCCTGGTATTAAGTGATGACCCTGGTGACTCCAGTTCTTTCATTGACTTTAATTATTGTGCCCTGTTACCTGTCTGAAATATGTGCATCATTAAGAATAAAGTAGAGAAATTTGGCCTTTGTCCTCTGTGCATGGGCAGATGATTCTAGGAATAAAGCCTAGAGAAGACAGAATGGATCTCAACTTGGAATCATGAAAACAGACTAAAGCTGAGCAGCAAAGACATGCAGAATTTAGGCTTAAGTGGGTTAAGGAAGGTGCAGGGCCTGCCTTTAAAGGTATCTGCCTGCTTCTGGTGAGCTCCATCTGCAGAATGGAAGAACAAGAATATATTGTCATTTATCTGCTTTTATTGAGTTTAGTTAGCTCCTGTCAGTGAGTGTACAGGATTTAAAAGATAATAGTTACAATGAACTTTAGTAAAAGTAGTTTAGAAACTTTTGGAATTCCCAGGCAGGCTGAATAGTCCTGTTGCTGCCAGTAGAAACCCAATAACACTTTCCTTTTATGGTTCATCTACACAGTTGTGTGGTACTCATTCAATTTCTTTTATGCCTTGAATTAGTTCCTCTGTCTCCATTGGTATTATCTTCCTTAAATCATAAATGCCTAGAGGTTATGCCTAGTGCCTGTTTAATTAACTTTGTAAAATGCCTAGTACAACTCTACACATAGGAAATTATTAAATGTGCTTAGATAATTAGCCAGTGTTTGAAAACTGGAAAAGGGCTTTGAGTTACTTAAAATAAAGATCATGTTTCACATGACACTTTAGCCTCTTTTGGGCCTCTTTTTAGTTTACAGAAAATATAAGGGTGTCGCTGGGGGCACATAGGGAACTGATGTTTATTTCTGTGGATAAGAATCTTTCCCAGGTTCTACTTGTGGACCTATATTGAACCAAGGCCCCTGTGTGGATGCCTTCCTGGTTCTGGGAGTGCTTGATTCCAATCCCTCTGAGCACCCCTCCCCCATGTCTCTCTTCTTTTAGGAGGCATAGGGAGCTGACATCAAAATATGGTTATTGTAGATGTGAGTCTAGCAGCAGGGGAATGAAATACTTGGTTGAAATTCATTGCTTTGCTAATTTGCTCAGGGCAATGGCCAAACAAAACCAACCCAACCCCAAAAGCCTTGTTAGCTCAAAATGTGACTATAAATTAGCAAAGCTATAAGGAACAAGAATCAGTAATAAAAGAAAATCCAAACTTCTCTTGAAGTGGTCACATTTGGACATCCATTTTCTTTGAAAGGTAAAGGATTGTGAATGTATCCATGACAGAAAGCCTAAGACACAACTGGACCAGAGAAGACAGGACTATTGTTGACTCTGTCAAAGAATGGGGAGGAATGGAGCTCACACAGTCAGAAGAGCCACAGAGCTAATGACATCAATGGTCCAGGAATTAAAAAGAAAAAAACCTTGAAAAAAAGCTTTGAAATGTTTGCCTGTAATAGTTCCAGAGCAGTTATCACAAGCCGTCATGTACGTGGGTCCTATTTCAATAACTGCTTTAAGTGTCTGCCTTATTAGATAGTCCATACTTGAAGATATTCCTTGGCAGATATTTATTGAAGGTGATATCTAATAAAAGCTCCAAACAGGCTTATTAAATTATTCATTGAAGGCTTTGGAGAAGGATTTGGAGAGCAGAGATGGCTGTACAGAAAAAGAATAAATCTCTTAAAATTTTTGACTTGTTTGATTAATTACCTCAAGTTTAAATTGGAGGGGGATGGTTTAAAGAGCAGTGCTTAGAGTGATGGATGTCTAGTGACCATTTTACATCCCATCAGCCATCTAGGAGACTGAGAACTTCAAGCAGAGTCAGC
>NW_011888883.1:2528073-2530226 GCF_000151845.1 Pteropus vampyrus
TAATAGTTACAATGAACTTTAGTAAAAGTAGTTTAGAAACTTTTGGAATTCCCAGGCAGGCTGAATAGTCCTGTTGCTGCCAGTAGAAACCCAATAACACTTTCCTTTTATGGTTCATCTACACAGTTGTGTGGTACTCATTCAATTTCTTTTATGCCTTGAATTAGTTCCTCTGTCTCCATTGGTATTATCTTCCTTAAATCATAAATACCTAGAGGTTATGCCTAGTGCCTGTTTAATTAACTTTGTAAAATGCCTAGTACAACTCTACACATAGGAAATTATTAAATGTGCTTAGATAATTAGCCAGTGTTTGAAAACTGGAAAAGGGCTTTGAGTTACTTAAAATAAAGATCATGTTTCACATGACACTTTAGCCTCTTTTGGGCCTCTTTTTAGTTTACAGAAAATATAAGGGTGTCGCTGGGGGCACATAGGGAACTGATGTTTATTTCTGTGGATAAGAATCTTTCCCAGGTTCTACTTGTGGACCTATATTGAACCAAGGCCCCTGTGTGGATGCCTTCCTGGTTCTGGGAGTGCTTGATTCCAATCCCTCTGAGCACCCCTCCCCCATGTCTCTCTTCTTTTAGGAGGCATAGGGAGCTGACATCAAAATATGGTTATTGTAGATGTGAGTCTAGCAGCAGGGGAATGAAATACTTGGTTGAAATTCATTGCTTTGCTAATTTGCTCAGGGCAATGGCCAAACAAAACCAACCCAACCCCAAAAGCCTTGTTAGCTCAAAATGTGACTATAAATTAGCAAAGCTATAAGGAACAAGAATCAGTAATAAAAGAAAATCCAAACTTCTCTTGAAGTGGTCACATTTGGACATCCATTTTCTTTGAAAGGTAAAGGATTGTGAATGTATCCATGACAGAAAGCCTAAGACACAACTGGACCAGAGAAGACAGGACTATTGTTGACTCTGTCAAAGAATGGGGAGGAATGGAGCTCACACAGTCAGAAGAGCCACAGAGCTAATGACATCAATGGTCCAGGAATTAAAAAGAAAAAAACCTTGAAAAAAAGCTTTGAAATGTTTGCCTGTAATAGTTCCAGAGCAGTTATCACAAGCCGTCATGTACGTGGGTCCTATTTCAATAACTGCTTTAAGTGTCTGCCTTATTAGATAGTCCATACTTGAAGATATTCCTTGGCAGATATTTATTGAAGGTGATATCTAATAAAAGCTCCAAACAGGCTTATTAAATTATTCATTGAAGGCTTTGGAGAAGGATTTGGAGAGCAGAGATGGCTGTACAGAAAAAGAATAAATCTCTTAAAATTTTTGACTTGTTTGATTAATTACCTCAAGTTTAAATTGGTTTAAAGAGCAGTGCTTAGAGTGATGGATGTCTAGTGACCATTTTACATCCCATCAGCCATCTAGGAGACTGAGAACTTCAAGCAGAGTCAGCAACAGAGGTGTTTCTTCTCAACTTTCTGCTTTTCTCTCTCTGCTCTCTGCCTCCATATCTTATTGGTGCTGTGTCTTCATCTATCAGCTTGAAGCAGATGGCTTCCACCTCTGTATCTCTGGCCTCTATCTTTCTTCTGAGCCTCTGTCACACATTTTAAATTATTCAGTGAATATTTCCACTTAGAGACTAAAATTAAGCCCGTATAACCATCTACCAATGGTCAGTGCCATTGGTACCTCTTCCTCAGCGCTACCTATAACTCTGGGGAGTGGTAACGAATGTACTGTATGCTGAAGTTGTGACTGTGCCTTGAGTCCCAGGGATTCCTCCACACCTAACCTTTACTCATCATCTGTCTCTCTTTTTTTAATAATTGAATTTATTTTTTAGAGCAGTCTTAGATTCACAGAGAAATTGAGTGGAGGATACACAGAGTCTCCATACACCTCTTTTCTCCTCACATATACAGTCTCCCTAACCATCAACATCCAGCACCAGAGTGGTACACATGTTACAACCCATGAACCAACACTGACAAATTATAATCACCTCAAATCCGTAGTTTACTATACAGTTCACTCTTGGTACTGTATGTTCTATGGATCTTGACAAATGTATAATGACATGTATCTACCATTGTAGTATCATACAGAGTAGTGCACTGCCCTAAAGATCCTTTGTGCTCTATTTATTTATTCCTACCTCTCCTCTAACTCCTGGCAATA
>NW_011888883.1:2531411-2534074 GCF_000151845.1 Pteropus vampyrus
GTTCTTCTTCAATATTGTGTTGGCTATTCTGGGTCTTTGCCTCTCCATATAAACTTTAGAACAATTTGCTGATATCCACAAAATAATTTTCTGGATTTTGATTGAGATTGTATTGAATCTATATATCAAGTTGGAAAGAACTGACCTCTTAACAATATTGAATCTTCCTGTACATGAACATGGACCTTCTCTCCATTTATTTAGTTCTTCTTTGACTCCTTTCTGCAGAAGTTTGTAATTTTTCTCATATTGATCTTGCTCACATTTTGTTTGATTTATACCTAAGTATTTTGAACGAGATGTTAATGTAAATGGTATTTTCTTTTCAATTTCAAATCCCAGTTGTTCATTGCTAGTGTATAAGAAAGCAATTGACTTTTGTATATTAATCTCATATCTTACAACTTTGTTATAATTGCTTATTAGTTCCAGGAAGTTTATTTTTCTTTTTGTGTAGATTCTTTTATATTTTCTATATAGACAAGTGTTGTCTGTGAATAAAGACAGTTTGTTACTTTCTTTCTAATCTGTCTACCTTTTATTCTTTTTCTTGTCTTATTTATTTATTTTTCCCCAGGACTGGGTTTATTGAGGGTGTGGGGTCTACAGGGGAGCCCCAGGTACCCAGGGTTAAGGCCAGACATCATCAGCCTGGAGGGGCAGTGGTCTGGTGAGCAGTCAGGAGTAAGTTCTCCACAGCCTGGGTTTACTGGAAAGTGTGATTCTCAGCTCTACCCCACCCAAAGCCTTTGGGCCAGAACATGTCGATATAATGGGGGTGACTGCAATAGGGCTGACCTTTATGCTCAGCATTGACCCCTGAGTTCAGTATCTTTCCACACTTCTCACACTTCAGGCAAGGCCAATGCCAGTCCTTCTACAAGGATGTCATCCACTTGGCAAAACACACCTCCTTGTTGTACTTGGGGCACTTGGGCAGGGCTCCGGGTCTGGTGTGGGTGGCTAGGCTATAGCAGACAGAAGCACTGGATTCTTTTTTCTTGTCTTTTTGTGCGAGCCAGGACTTCCAGTCTCATGTTGAAAAGCAGTGGTGAGAGTGAATATCTCTGTCTTTTTCCTGATCTTAGCAGAAAAGCTTCTAATGTTAAGTCTGATGTTTGCTGTATGGTTTTTGTAGATGTTCTTTATCAAGTTGAGGAAGTTCCTTTTCTCCTAGTTTACTGAGGCTTTTTTTTAAAAAAAAAAAATCATGAATAAGTGTTACATTTTGCCAAATACCTTTTCTGCATCTACTGATGTAGTTATGCAATTTGTTTTCTTTAGCTAGTTGGTGCGATGGATTACATTAATTGATTTTCAAATGTTGAATCAGTCTTGCACACCTGGAATAAATATTACTTGGTTATGGTATATATTTTTAATATATTATTGCATTTCATTTGTTGATGTTTTGTTGAGGATTTTACAATTATGTTTATGAGGAATATTGGCCAGTAGTTTTCTTTTCTCTTAATGTTTTTGTCTGGTTTTGGTATTAGAGTAAAGCTGGCCTTATAGAATGAGTGAAGAATTCCTCCTACTTCTATCTTCTGGAAGAGATTTTAGAGAATAATTTCTTCCTTAAGCATTTAGTAGAATTCATTAGTGAACCTGTCTGGGGCTGGTACTTTCTTTTTTGGAAGATTATTAATTATTGATTCAATTTCTTTAATACATACAGACCTATTGAAATTGTCTTTCTTATGTAAGTTTTGGTAAATTGTGTCTTTCAAAGAATTGGTCCATTTCATCTAAATTGTCAAAAGTTCATGGGTATAGTATTGTTAATAATATTGCTTTATTATCTTTTAATGTTCATGAGATCTGTAGTGATGTCCCCTCTTTCATTTCTGATATTAGTAATTTGTGTCTTCTCTCTATATTTTTCCCTCTTGTAAGCCTGGCTAGAGGCTTATTGATTTTGTTGATCTTTTCAAAGTTTTACTTTTATTGATTTTCTTTATTGATTTCCTATATTCAATTTCATTGATTTCTGCTCAAGTTTTTATTATTTTCTTTTGCTTATTTTGGGCTTAATTTTCTCTTTTTTTCTTTTTAGTTTTCCAAAGTGGAGGCTTAGTTTATTGATTTTAGATCTTTCTTCTTTTCATTCAATGCTATATGCATTCAATGCTATAAATCCTCCAGTAGACACTGCTTTTACTGTATTACACAAATTTGGTAAGTTGTATTTTCATTTTTATTTACCTCAAAATATTTTTTAAATTTCTTTTGAGATTTCTTCTTTGATTTATGAGTTGTTTGGAAACGCGTTGACTGATCTCCAATTATTTGGGGATTTTTCAGCCATCTTTCTGTTATTTACTTCTGGTTTAATTTCATTGTGGTCTGAGAGCATACAGTATATGATTTTTTATTCTTTTAAATTTATTAAGATCTGTTTTATGGCTCAGAATGTGGTCTGTCTTGGTGAGTGTTCCATATGAGCTTGAGAAGAATGTATATTATGTTGTTGTTGGATGGTATTTTCTATAGATGTCAATTGGATCAACGTGATTGATGATGAGGTTGAGTTCAACTGTATCCTTACTGACTTTGCTGTCTGGATCTGTCCATTATTGATAGTGAGGTGTTGAAGTCTCCAACTATAATAGTGGATTTATCTATTTTTCCTTGCAGTTCTATTCATTTTTGCTTTATAT
>NW_011888883.1:2534124-2574442 GCF_000151845.1 Pteropus vampyrus
TCTTCTTTTCATTCAATGCTATATGCATTCAATGCTATAAATCCTCCAGTAGACACTGCTTTTACTGTATTACACAAATTTGGTAAGTTGTATTTTCATTTTTATTTACCTCAAAATATTTTTTAAATTTCTTTTGAGATTTCTTCTTTGATTTATGAGTTGTTTGGAAACGCGTTGACTGATCTCCAATTATTTGGGGATTTTTCAGCCATCTTTCTGTTATTTACTTCTGGTTTAATTTCATTGTGGTCTGAGAGCATACAGTATATGATTTTTTATTCTTTTAAATTTATTAAGATCTGTTTTATGGCTCAGAATGTGGTCTGTCTTGGTGAGTGTTCCATATGAGCTTGAGAAGAATGTATATTATGTTGTTGTTGGATGGTGTTTTCTATAGATGTCAATTGGATCAACGTGATTGATGATGAGGTTGAGTTCAACTGTATCCTTACTGACTTTGCTGTCTGGATCTGTCCATTATTGATAGTGAGGTGTTGAAGTCTCCAACTATAATAGTGGATTTATCTATTTTTCCTTGCAGTTCTATTCATTTTTGCTTTATATCGCCTCATTGCTTTTGCTCAAATATGGCTAGTTTGCTTCTCCACACTCCTTTAGCTTGCCAGCATGAGCTGATCAGATGTTCTGCTCATCTTTGTTTCACAGTTCTGCCTAAGATTCTGCTAGCCCTGTTTTCACATGCTGTGGCCACGTTCAAACCTGAGGCCTTGACTCCGTCCAATTTCCCAGTTCCTACCTGTTGAGAAAGGACAACTAGCCGAGCTACTTGAATTAATTCCTCATTACTGCATGCCGGTCTGTCGTAGGCATATCATGTGGCATTGTACATGGGTCTCAACATTTCCTTCTAACATTAACAAAATAAGTGAGGGGCAGGTGTCTTCTTTATTGATCCCTGCACAGTGCCAGGAACATGGTTGGCATTTAACACATGTTTGCTTGACAGTTGAATGAGCATATTAGTGTACAGCTGGAGGAAGAGATTTTGTGATCTAATGTTTGAGTTTGAAAAAATAAACACCAAAGATGAAGTTTTTTTAAAAGTAGAGGAAAAGTAAACAGTTCTTTGGAATCAAAACTGCTTAAAGAAAAAAAAATATATCAATGTGTTATCTGAACATAATATTTTATGTAGTGTTATAGTATCTAGACAGGAGTTCTAGCTTCATCATCTTAGACAATTTATTTATTTTCTCCAAGTTTTAAATAAAACCTCATGAAGTCATTGTGAGAGTGTGATAAGAGATATAACATTTACAAATGTTATTAAATATTTCCATTAAATCTTCATTAAGGGTGAGAATATGATGACATCAAATATTGGTTCACAGATAACTGTTTGAAAAATACTGTTTGAGCATATGTATACAAAAAAGAACAACCTCTGATACACAGGTCACTTTTTCACTTTTGTTTAGAGAATAGGTGAATCCTGATTTCATTCTTTTACTTGGCTTACATAAAAAAGTTCCACATTGTATTATTAGTTTGCAGAATTTAAGATTAATGCTTAATGGATGTTTAAAAAGACACGTTTTTATTTCTGTAGCATGAGTTCATGCTATTGGTCTTACACCATCTGTCTAGTATAAGCTTACTTCAATTCTCAGCTACTAATTCTAATGAATGAATGTGTAAAGGAAGCATTGAAAAATCTCTTTCATCATGAAGAAATGAGGCCTGAAATTATTCGTTGGTTTTGTGTATTCTTTTTTTGTTGTTTATATAAGGTTTATTGCCAAATGGAGATTTTATTCCTATTGCCTCAGCCAAACTAATATTTTTCCATAATAAGATTTCTGAAATATCACTTATGTAGTGTATATGTGCTTTCTTAAAGTGTAACTAATTTCAAAGAGATTCTCTTTCAGAACCTGAAACTCTATTTAATTTTTATTAAAAATGTTTTACAAACAAATCCAACTAAGACTTCAGTTGGTGGACACTTCTAGATTAGTAACTCACTTGTTAATTCCTGTCTCTTCCTCACAGGAGAAATCACTGATTAATGTCTTCCGGTCCAGGTTCATCTTCCCTAGTCAGTTCCAGTCATGAATCAATCCTAATTATATAGTCATGTCCACACCTAGTGGGGTTGGGAGTTAGTCATGCTGCTATAGACCTGTACCCTTAGTGAGTCCTAGATAGCTATGCTGATCATTGTGTACTCTCTCCAGGGAGAGCAAGCAGTCTATGCTGTCTACACAGAACACACATTCCCTTAGATGCTAGAGGTTTATGCACCAGCACTGCTCCAGTGGCAATGTTAGCTGCCCAAATATTATGAGGAAGACTAACACAGAACTATCTTTACTTATTTAAGGGTATAGAAGATTTGAGAATAGGTAAATAGTTATAGGAAAGTCATACTTCTTTTCAGTTAAATCTTTTGTACAGAGGCCACTGTGAGATATTTGAATCTCAGGCCTTGTATATACCTTTCATTTGAAAAGGATCTTGATTACTGTTTTTATTTTTCAAAGAATCTTTAGCAGATAAATGCTATAAATGTAAATTGCTAACTTGCTACAGTGTATTTATAGCATTTTTTTTTTGAGCCCTCTTGTTTAACATATATCAAGTGGATACATGGAAAAGAAAAGAAATGGTATAACAAAAAGAATCTGGGGAAAAAATTTATTGGTAATATCAAATCTTATGTGCTATTTTCAACAAAATTTTAAAAGTCAAATTCAACTGGTTCCTGAAACTTAATATGTCACAGAGCAGGTATAAATAATTTAATGGAAAAGTACTATTTGGGACAATGCAAATACTTAAATATGGGAAATTTTATTGCAGTCTATGTAAAATCTTCAAGAAATCACATGCCAATCTGTTAGAATTTTTTTGCTGCTAACCAGAAATTTGAAAAAATTTTCAGAGAAAATAGATTGATTTTATCTTGTGTTTCAGCAGTTGCTATTATACTAAAATGTATATAGGATATTACTGTTCGGATTGCTTTAAAGTTCAAAAACGTACCTCAAAATGCCATTGCAGTCTCATTGATCTTAAAATATAAAACTAATACGGTAAACAGGGGAGAAGGGGAAAGAGTACTGAGTGTTGTAGTTAACTTTTCTTTTTAGTGCTTACTCCTCTTTGAAATTTCTGGCCCTCTCTCCATGTAAAAACCAACTTTAAAAAAATAGGAGAATGTTGCTGAGACTACAAATTAGTACGGCCACTATAGAAAACGGTATGGAGTTTTCTCAAAAAACTAAGAAGTGATCTACCATATGATCCAGCAATCCCTCTACTGGGTATTTACCCCAAAGACTTGAAAACCCATATCTGAAAGGGTATTTGCACACTGGTGTTCATAGCAGCATTGTTCACAGTGGCCAGGACATGGAAGCAACCAAAGTGTCCTGTGATAGATAATTGGCTAAAGAAGCTGTAGTACATATAGACAATGGAGTATTACTCAGCCATAAGAAGAGATGAAATACTGCCATTTGCGACAACATGGATGGACCTTGAGATAATCATGCTAAGTGAAATAAGCTAGACAGAAAAAATTGAAAATCACGTGATATCAGTTATATGTGAGATGTAAACCTAAAAGCAACAAATGAACAGGACAAACAAACAGAGACTCGTGGACATGGACTATAGACTAGTGGTTACCAGAAGATAGGAGGTGGGAGGAGTGGGGAGGTAGATGGGGTAAAGGTGGTCAAATATGTGGTGACAGAAAGAAATCTAACTATGGGAGGTGAACACACAATGTAAATATATATATACCTTACTGTTAAAGTGTACAGGTGAAATATTCAATTTTGTTAACCAATATCACTGTAAAAAAAATTATTGAATTAATTTTAAAAAATAGGAGAATGAGGATTAGCAAACTTGCCATTGATGAAATTAGAAAATATTCCCAACTCTGAGTTGAAAAGTAAAATAAAAGCTGCTAAGTATAGTACACACTGGACCAGAGTAAGGGTGTATGTGTGCTGGGGCAGGGGAATGCCAAGAGAGGAACTTCATCTCTCCAGATCTCAAGCAAAGAGTGCAGAGGGCAAGATTCCTCAGAGCTTGCAGCCTACATAAGATAAGGCACAAGGGTTGAGGTGTTTTGTGAACCACTGAAGGTTCTCTGAACTCTTAACTCCAAAGATTAGAGATGTAGGTGGAGCTAAATCCCTAACTCAAGGCACGATCTCATTCCAGGTACCAGCTTACATTTTATCATCATGTCTCCTTAGCTTCCTGTTTGCTGTTCCAGTTTCTCAGTTTTTTAAAACAGTTTTTGATGTCTTTGATAGGTTCAAAGAGTTCACATTAGATATTTTGTAGAATGTCCCTCAGTTGATTATATGTCTGATTATTTCTCTTGATTAGACTGGAGTTATAGATTTGGGGGGAGGAAATGCCATTGTAATTATAACGTATCAAGGGTACAGACTATTAACATGCTTATTATTGTTGATATTAACTTTCATCATCTGGCTGAGATAATGTGTTCAAATTTCTCCACTGTAAACTTACTCTTTCCTTACTTTTCCATATTGTTGTCTTCAGAAGGACATTACAATGCACAGATTGCACTAATTAAGGCGTTCAGAGTTTTGCTGCCTCTCTCTGAGGGAAGAGTAGCTACATAGATTATTTGGAATTCCAATGCATGGGAGATTTCTCTGTTCTCCTTCTTTCATTCATTCATCCATTCAGTCAGTCAGTCAATGCATCATTTATTTATATCAGTATGGACTCATGGCCATTTCTTTTCATCTTTGGGCTGTAATTCAACACTAATTAATTTTTTTCGTTGTTGCTCAAATTGTTTCATCTTTGGTAGCTCTTTCCATTGGCTCCTGTGTCTTTTTTGACATACTCTTATCATTGTGGGTTTTTTTTTTTTGGAGCAGATCTTTACTTTTGGGCACTACAAGATACTCCGTTTTGTATATTTCTTACTTCAGTCCTAAAATCAGTAATTTCTTGAAAATGATAGAAAACAAGATCTGGGCACCAAGTCTGCTCATCGTTACTGAGGTATTAAAGCTTCTAGGCTCTCTTGGCCAAACAAAGAAATATATGTGTGCATACTAACCCATGCATATCTCTCTCTATATGTATAACTATATATTTTTCCATATATATCTATATGTGTCTATATTCAGCTGGACATGAGTTCATACTGATAAATTCAACTCTAATTTATTACCTCATGAATCATTCTAGACTTCTTCCCTTGCTTGTCTAATCTCTTACTTCAACAGTGAGATACCTAGTTTTCACCATCGGCTTCTACCTAATTTACTTAATCCATTTACTTATTTGTTCAATTCCATTATAATAGTGGTTTCAGGATTGTTCACCAGAACTCTCATGGGAAGCATTTTTATCACCTAGAGTACAGTGCGTATGCACAGCTACTTTGCCTTTAGTCTTACAGAATTTACTCATTTTCAAAATTACCTAGCCATAATATTTTCTCCTACTCCCTTCAGTGATGTTGTTCATATGTTTCTAATATAGTTAGGTTATTGTGTCATAGTCTGCATTTCATCCTGGGATCCCACAACTTTCTAAATGATTTTTTAAAATTGTTTATATTAAGGTTTACTCTTTGTACTTTAAAGTTCTTTGGGTTTTGACAAATGCATGATGTCATGTATCCACCATGACAGTGTCCTACAGAATAGTTCTATCATCCTAAAAACAAACAATCCCATACTGCACCTATTCAGCCCTTTCCCAAGCCCCTGAATTTTTGGCAACTAATGATTTGTGTGCTGCTTCTATAGTTTAATGTCATATAAATGGAGTTATACAGTATGTAGCCTTTTCAGAATGGCTTCTTTCACTTAGCAATATGTACTTGAGAAATGCCCTCATGTCTTTGCTTGGCTTAAAAGTTCATTTCTTTAATAATTGAATAATAGTTCATATTTTACCACTGAATAATTGTACCACAATTTATTTATTCATTCATTTATTGAGGGACATCTTGGTTGATTCTAGTTTTTGTCAATTTGAATAAAGCTGCTGTAATCATTTATATAAAGGTTTTTGTGTGGACATAAGTTTTCAAATCAATTGAAACTGGTTTGGACATCTAGGAGTTTGATTGCTGGATTGTATGGTAAGATTATGTTTAGCTTTGTAAGAAACTGCCAAATTTTCTTCCAAAGTGACTAACATTTTGAATTCCCACCCGCAATGAAAGAGTATTTCTGTTACTCCAATTCTCACCAGTAATTGATATTGTCAGTTTTTTGGATTTTAGCCATTTTCATAGCTATGTAGTGGTATTTTACAGTTGTTTTTGTCTTCATTTCTCTAATGACATGTGATGTTGAGCATCTTTTCATATGCTTATTTACCATCTGTATATCTCTTCTTTGGAGGGATGTCTGTTCAGATGTTTTGCTCATTTTTTAATTGGGCAATTTTTTTTCTTATTTTGAAGATTTTTTATAGGCCTCAGCTTGTGTTTTTCTCTTTTCTTAACTTCAAGTGAGGAGATGCCAACCAGGCCTGGCATTTGTATTGGAATACCAGTGTAGGATTCCCTTGGCCCCTGCTACTTTTCACCTAGGGCTCAGAGGAATCTCCTTGGCTCTAAGAGAGCATGTGATCTTCACACCTGCTAGTCATTTACCTACTGTGGATTTTTTGGGCTGGAAAGGAACCTATTCCTGCTTCTTCTGCCTGATTCTGTGATATGTGGAGAGATATTACTCCTGATAATTTGAATCCATCTGTAGTTTTCCCTTGTCTAATTTTATATATGAAAACCTCTAGAATCTACTAGTCCCATGGCTCTTACTGTCTTTTCTCTCCTTCCTTCTATGGCCAGCACATCCAAGTTGCAATTAATGCACCTGGCCTAATTTTTACTCCCAGCTGCACTGAATTACTTGAAATTGTAGTCTATAAAACAGATGGAAAAAGACAGTTACTGACGCATGGGAGGGAAGACGTAGTGATTGCTTTAGAAAATAGGTATCCCAGTAAGAATGTCACTGCCAGCTTCCATAAATATCCTGCATCTCCATGGACAGCAACACAATGGAAGAAATAAAAATCTCACTAACCATAACAACTCCCATTATTAATCTCTTAAAATGAGCCTAGCACTTTGCTAAGCTCTTTACATATATTATAATATTTAATTCTGAAAGCAGCCCTCTAAGATAGAAATAATTGTCCTCAATGGACAGGTGAGAGAATATAAGACTTAGGGAAATAGTTGAGGACACACCATTAATAAGTAACAGAACTGAGATCCAAACGACAGTCTAACTCCAAAGCCCAAGCTGCCAAACAACATTTTCTTTCTTCTTTTCACATCCACATTTGTGCTTCACTCAGTAGAGATTCCTTCTTGGAGTCTGGAAGATGGTGATTAGTATTCATATTTCCAGTTCTGTGATAATTTTGCATTTTAATAATTAAGAAATTGGAGTTGAGTTGCTCACTAGCTACCATCTTTATCCATCTCTACAATTGACATTAGAAAAATGAAGTTACAAAAACAGGCTTCAGCATCTAAATTACAGTCCACATTTCTGAGTTACAAAGAGAATTACTTAATAAATGATCCTCATGAAATATGAAGCTAAAAATGTTGAGTATTCTGATGTTTTAAAATCTTTTATGTTTATTAATAGCAAAAATAAAAAACAAGCAGTGATTTTTTTCCAAAACAGGAATGAAACTTGAATATCTTGGGTCCTTTTAAATGCCTCCTCTTTTCTTCTGTTTTATCTCCTAAATCCATTAAACTGTTTTTTTGTTTGTTTGTTTGATTTTTAAGTTAAAAATTTATGTGCTTAAGTATATCACTTGGGATAAATACAGTATTGACTTCATCCAACATAATTTTTTATGTTATTCCTATTGTTATCATTCTGGTATAGGAATTGTCTTTTCATACTTGGATCATTGCAATAATCTCCTAACAAGTGTACCTTCTCTGGTGTCTTTCTTCTTCCTCTAAACATATACCTGTGCAGTATTTGTGCTTTTAATTGTGTTAACCACTTCTTGAGTAGGGGGTCTCTTTTACTTTCAGAAGAGGAAATTCAGATCTAGTCACACATCCCATGGAAAGAGTTTGTTATTTGAAGTCAAGGCAGTCCTGAAATCCTATCTGCTCCACTGATTAAACCTGAGCAAATTACTTAATCCAGCGAAATTTTAGTTTCTTATTCTTTGTGGGAACCCTGAAAAGTTGCCATAAAATTAAATGAGATAAAGTGTTTAAATAAATATTGATTCTCATTTCCCTATTCATAACTAGATGCCTTCAGAACTTTATAGCTTTGTTTCCCAAACTACTAGGATAATTGTAGCTATATCATCCACCATTTTTGAAACAAGTTTTGTCTTTCCCTGGTATTGCACATTTTATCATGTATTTTCTATGACTGGTATGTACTTCTTTCCATACTTTGCTTTGTCAAAGGTGTTGGTTCTTTCCTTGTTGAGCCTAGCTGCTGACATGGAGGACCTCCAGCCCCATCATTTCCTAAGCTAAGATCTTGGGCAGGGAAGACTAAATAATACATTCCTCAACCTAGTGGTGTATGTGTGGTAACTTATAGGTATGCATGACCACTAAACCACAGACTTCTCTTAACTCCTACTGTATTTTTCTAGTATGCAAAATTAGGATTCCATGTAAGTTTCTTTATAGCACTGTAGTTATTCCATGTTAGGAATGCATCCTAGCCCTGGACTCCAGTCCTCTTGACTGGGATCCTGATGCTTTCTAAATCTTGATAGCTTCTACTCTAGAGGGTTGTCAGCACCTCTGGTTGGGGTCTTAATCTGCAAAAATTAACCCATACATGACATCACACCTAACTTATGTTGGTATCTTCACTTGAGAGAATCATAATACAGACTACCTATGGGAGTGGATCACAATTCTGATTTCTGCCATGCTTCTTTGGGCGTTATAATTTTGACTTTTGGCCTCAGCTCGTAGGGACAAACTTTATAGCCAAGCCAGTTTCCTATCTACTCATGTCTTTCTGGCAATTCTCTCAGTCTGAGCACTGAGAATTGAGATCCCATCTTGCTTCATGGCTATATTCAGGAGCAATGGGCAACTTATCACTGAAGGCTATCTCAGGTTCTTTCTCTTTAAGAACTCTCCCTCTCTACTTTCATATATGACCTGTAAAACTCATTCAACAACTATGTATTGAGCATCTGGTATGTGCCAGGCACTTGGGATGCAAAAACAAAACAAAACAAAACAAAACCAAAAAAAAACAAGAAAACACAAAACCTCTGTCCTGATGATGTTTTTATTTACATGACTTATTGTATTTTTAGATTGCTTTTCATTAGTTATTTGCAAATACTGCAGTAAAAGAGCAAGAGACTCTTAAATTATCTTGCTCAACCTCGCTTGTGGTGGGCTAAATGGTGGATCCCCAAAAGATTTGTCCATGTCTTACCTCTAGAAACTATGAATGTAACCTTATTTGAAAAAAGAGCCTTTGCAGATATAATTAAGTTACAGATCTCAAGATGAGATCATCCTGGATTATCTGGTTGGTCCCTAAATCCAATGAAAAGTATCCTTATAAGAGATGGAAGAGAAGACACAGACAGTTGAAGGCCATGTGAAGATGGAAGCAGAGATGGGAGTGATGCAGCCAAAAACCAAGGAATACCTGAAGCTACCAGAGCTTCATGGAAGAAGCAAGGAAGGATTGTCTCCTAGAGTTGTTGGAAGGAGCACAGCCCCGCTGACACCTTGACTTCGGACTTCTGGTCTCCAGAACTGTGATAGAATAAATTTCTGTTGTTTTCAGCCCAAAAGTATGTGATAGTTTGATAAGGCAGCCACAAAAACTAATATATCACCATATTTTGCAGTTCAACAGTGCTGGTGAACTCATAAATAGTAAAAAGATTACAGTCTCCCATTTTCCGCCCCGATGTTGCAACATGTAATTTAATATAAAACCAATTCTAAATTGAAAAACTCAAATATGCATGCTGAAATTAAAATAGTTTATTTTCAGCTTATGAAATTCTGAAGAGTTCATAAAGTATGATTTTTTAAAAAAAATCTGTAGAACAGAAATAATAAGCCACCCCATAGGGTTATTGCGGGGATAAAATGATACAACACTTGAAAATGCCTCGCATGGTGCCCATCACTTGATAAATGTGCTTCTCTTTATTTTAGGACTGGTGATGGGGTGGAGGCAAGGGTATAGTGAAGATATGAGTTGTACTTTGATTTGTTTTTTTGGCTCTTTCTTTGACTCAGTGGTTCTAGGTCTGTGAAGTAGAGATGAGACAATTGTTCAGATAATTCAAATTACCATAGCTCTACAGATTACTGTTCAGATATCATTCTACCATACAGCTGGCACTTAGTGAATCGTACAGCACTTCATTTTTTGTACTTCGTTTTTTTCATTCTCTAGACAGGGTCATTTGTGCCTCTTATTGGGATGTTCTTGAGTCATGAGGCAAGATGTAGTTGGATTTGACTCTCAATAAACAAGTTATTAAATAATTTTCCTTGAGAGGATGAGAGGAAAGTAAGCAGACCTTCTTGAGATGTTTCTGGTTTGGTAAATGGCTGATTAAAATGGCTGTGAGCCATGCATTGGCCTTAGCATTTCTTCCAAATGAGAATGAAAATGACCTAATTTCTTTGGAAAATTTTTTACACTGTCAATTATATCTTACCTCTTGGAGCGACTAACCAGATAGACTTCATTGATAATATGTTAAAAAAAAAAAAAGGCATCTTAAGTGCCACTGTGTTGTCCCCAGAGCTTTAGTCACTCATAATACTTCATCAAGAGTATAAAATCATCCCCCCCAAATTATTTTACTTTTTTTTTTTTAATTAAAAGAATTTTTTGACCTTTCTCAAACAGCTGCTCCCTAGAAAATTCCTTTTAGCTGAAGCTGTACTTTATTCTGGCCTTCCAAACAAGTTCATTTCTGTGTAAACATATCCATTTGAAAATGGGGAAAATAATAGCAGAGTTCTTTTGGCCATAAAGTTATTTTCTGGTTTGACTTCCAGTTGAATTAGATCAAACAAACTAGGACTATGATCATTAACATGCATTCACTTGTCTGCCTTATCCCTAAACAAATGCTGTACATTTTTTATATACTCCATCAAATTCTTGGTGTTCAACTTCCTGTATTCTAAGTTAAGCATAAGCTCAATCTTGGTATAATTTAGCAGCTGGTATGATCATGCAGTATACTTGTTTATAGCCACCTTCTGTTCTGATTGAGTGGTGCCCATGTTTGGATATTTGGAAGATAACCTTGTTTAACAGCCATAATATAGTACTGATATGTGAAATAAGTGGTTATAGAAGTACATAAAGTATTTAGAAAGTACCACAGTGTTTGGAAGACATTTACTTCCTGTATGTGGTAAGTATGTGGGAAAACTGATGGGTGATATTATGCCATATAACCACTTAGATTTGTATTTCCATTTAGGTTAAACGATAGTTATTGGGAGAGGCAATCTGCCATGGGCCCTGAGTGTCTCTGAACATTCATGCTCGGTATGCCAAGAATTCTAGGCTCTTACTACTCTTTAGTAGACTGTTTTTCAGAGTTGTGTTTGCAGTAAGCAAACTTGAGAGTTAGGGTACCATCTTCTCCAAAAGCAAGGCCAGGCTTGTTTCCACTTATTGCAAAAATGGTGAATCCCCAAGCTCAGAGTTTCTGTACTCTAAATATAATTCATTTGTTTGCAGGCATCTATCATGAGCCCTTTGTATTGGCCCCTTAAAACCTGGGGAACGTGGAGACCTGAAACAAGTGACTATGAAGCTCCGGCTGCTGCTTCTACTGTGAGTATTGTTTCTGACCCAGAGGTCTCATGCCTTTTGTCAGCATCCATGGAATTGTAACAGGCTTATCTGTTAGTTTATAAGTAGGGTAAAATCTCAAGACCCTACATAGTTCTCAACACTTTAAAAATATTTCTATTTACATCTATAAAATAGGTGCTATAATGGTTATATTATTTCAGACAATTAGTGACCATGACCCGTATAGAATCTTGGTTTTTAGTTTTCACTCTGCTACTAATCAGATGATCTTGAATATGTTTTTTTTTAATTCCTCTGGGACTCTGTTTCTTCATCTGTAAAATGCCAATACAAAGGTTTACCTACATCAATGGTTTTTCAACTGTGCTCTGGGGATCTCATGCTGGTCATTTCAAGGGCCCTCTTTAGCCCCTGGTTGGGCCTGTTAGATATAGTTGGAGACGATGATATTGTCATGTTGACTGGCCTAGTCTCCAACCCTCAGCAAAGCTACAAGCTCTGCTGTAGTTACTGTCCCTGGTCAGTGCCCTTTCACATTGTCCTTAGCTTCCATTTCCTTATAGATTAAAATAGTTTCATTATGATCTCTTTCTAATTAATTCCTAAGTATTGGGGTGAAAATGCCCATGAAAATGTACTTAGAGTAAAGGCCCGATATAAAAAAAAAAACAAAAAAAGAAAGAGAAGGACCTGGAGAGAATGTATATATCCACTTAATAAAAAGTGACTCTCAGGAAATAAAATTAAAAATGAAAAATAGTCATTATTTCTGGTTGTTGATTTTTATTTTAATATACATACTTTGTATTTCAATTTGTCTATCATAACCACATATTATTTTTATCATTGGAAGAACTTCATTAAACAAAGATTGAAAAATGAGAAAGAAGAAAAGATATGTTAAGGTCAAAGTGTGAAAGACCATGTTAAGAAGTGTTAGAATTTCATGCTAGAGACAATGGGAATCCACTGGTGATTTTTAAGCAAAAAATAAATAACTTACTATACTTGATCAGACAGAATTTTAGATCGGATTTTTGAAGGATCCTGCTGGTGTGTATTGCCCTGGCTGGGATAGTGAATTTAAACAGAGAGGTCTTTTCTTTCAAATCCGAAAGTAGCAGAAGTGCAGGCCCTCCGACAGGTGCTTGCCAAGTATTTTCACTTAGGTTAGCACTTCTTTTTTCTATTCAAGTGAGCTGCCCTTTTCTTCATCAAAATCATTTAAAGGTCAGCTAGAGAGCTTGTTGAATTTGTCAACCTCCAGTGCCTCTGAATTACTGCTAATCTGAAGGTTTCTGAATTGAGCAGCTTTTTTTCTAAAGACTGAGTTTAATATCATATGATTAGCTATAATAATTTGCCGTGGCAGACTACTATAATGCATCGAGAAAGTATACAAATAAACATGGGATATTTCAATTTTTCTTGCTAGATACATATGTTGGCATTTGGGACTTTATATAATTCTATAATCATTTACTAAAGAGAGAATTTAAGTAAAAAAATATAGAGAGAGGGGCTTTATCAAGAAGTGTTCATTGGCATATTAATTAATATGGCTCTTAATACCAGAATATGAAGGGAATTATGAATTAGAATAAAAAGTATTTCTTAGTTCTCTTCACTTTCATTTAAGTGCAAGATTTAGGGGATTGAATGTATGTGCTAAGGTAGTATGCTCTTGAGAACACTATAAAATTCACACTGTGAATTGCCAGGTTTCTCTGAGTGTCATTGGTTTCTATCTTTGGGGTTTAAAGCACACAGCTGTATTGTGCAGTTCTTACCTGTTCTGAATTTTCAACAAGCATTGTTCAAAAGGAATTTCCCGTCTGCTGCTCGCATATCCTGCTGTTGTCATGTTATTAAAACATGAAATGATTTATGCTTTGCAATTGTTATTGTTTTCAATGGAGCAACTTCCAGGGACAATGTCAGGTGCACAAGAAGGCTATCTATGTAAATTACAGTGAAAAGTTGAGCATAATCCGGTGTATTTGATCATTACATACAACCAGTCTCAATAATTCAGATGCAGATAGTGCAAAGTTATTTTCATTGTCCACAGCAATGCAGCAAATTGCCTCAGTTCCTTCAATTGATTTATGTAATTTCATAGTTAGCCTAAGTGATTGACTTAATAACCAAATTCACAAGAGACCAATGTATGAACCCAAATGTCAATTTAGAAATTTATAATGGGAACCATAGTGCCAGTAGATTCTCTCATGTTAGGAAGATCTGTGTGTGAAACCAAATACTATAATTATAGGCTTGCTTATGGTAACATCCTGAGCAAGGACAGTCAGTTATTTTAATCAATAGTGGTCTTAGCTATAGAAGTAAAATTGCCTAGTGATAGATCTAGGATTTGAACCCAGAAAACATGACCACAGAACTATCTAGCCATTGTAGAATGTTGTCTGGAATATTTTTTCTTCATTAGTGTTAGTCTTGCTTTCAGAATCCTGTTTTATACACCTTAATTGACTTGAGTGTTTACTAAATCCCAGATTCACACATTTTTACAAAATCCTGAGTCATGTCTTCAAGTGGGAATCCTATTGATTGAGATTTTTCCATGTTTCAATTCTCAGGCATTAAAAATCTTTGTGAGTTCTAGGGGCCCTTTACTTTGGGCCTGGGTACTAGGAACAGATGGCCTGAGGGTTTCAGAGCACAGTCAATAAAAACTCTAAAAGTTTAGTGGAGAGATAAATCAATGTGGGCTATGAGAGTGGTGATATGATCTAGACTTTTAAAACTGGCATTCTGAAATACAGGAGAGAGCTCTGGAGGCTGTGGCTAAATTCATTTGCCTAGATGAAATGTTATTGCCATAGAGAAATCCAGATAAATTTGGAAATAAATTTTGGGGCCAGATTCTTAAATGCTAGGATAATAAGTATGGATGTTTTTTAGCAGGTATTGGGGACCACTGAGAGCTTCATTTTAGAGGAATGACATGGTCAGTCCAGGGCTTGAAAAAAAAAAATCTGACATCTTTTGTAGAAGGGAGGGATGGAGAAGAAAAGCAGAGAGAACAGGTAGGAGACTCTCATGGTAGCTCAGATGGCAGTGAAACTGAAATGGGCCCAAAGCAAGGTGATAGAGACTGTATTAATTTCTTATTGTTGCCATAACAAATTAGCACAAACAGTGGCTAAACAAACAAAAAGTTATTTTCTTATAATTCTGGACATCAGAAGTCTAAAATAAAGATGCAAGCAAGACTATTCCTTCTGGAAGTTTCAGGGGGAAAATCTGTTTCCTTGTCTTTTCCAGCTTCAAGAGGCTGCATTCCTTGGCTTGTAGCTTCTTACTCCATCTTCAAAGCATGTCACTCCAACCTTTGTCTCATCTCCTCCTCTTGCCTTTGGTCTTCTTGCTTCTCTATTCTTATAGGGACCCTTGTGATTGATTACGTCGGGTCCACCCGATAATGCAAGAACATCTTTCTCTCTCAAGATCTTTAACATAATCACCTCTGCAAAGTGTTTTATACCATATAAAATAATGTATTCGCAGATTCTGGGATTGGAATTTGAATGTTTGGACAGCACATTATCCAGCCTACTACAGAGACACAGGCAACATTCAAGTCTGCTGTCTCATAGCCAGACATTGAGCTCCAGTGGAGCACATTACCTATATCCAAAACATATCCTGCTTTTTTCTTTTTTGCCACTTATAATTCTGCTTTTTTTAAATTTTTTTTTTTTTTAGCTTCAAATACCATTCCTCAATATCAGTGGCCTCAAATTCGAGTTCAAATGCTTTCAGTTTTCAGAATTCTTCTGCTATCTCCCTCTCCTCCATTTGTCCTATGAATTGAGGAAGAATTCCCTTCTCTTTATCTTATATCTGTATTTAATATCACTCCTGTTTTTTCAGCAAAAGCCTTTATTCTGAAATAATTTTAGGCTTGCAACAAAATTGCAAAAATAATATAAAGAATCCTGTTCACTGTTCACCCAGCTTCCCTAAATCGTGTGTAATAAATAGCCATAGCCTAATGATCGGAGCCAGGAGATTAACACTGAAAGAATACATTAACTAATCTACTGACTTTACTGAAAATCCAATAATTGTTCCACTAATTTCCTTTATCTGGTCCTTTATCTAGCATGCTTCTGTAATTTTCTCTAATAGAGACATCTCCCCAGTCTTTGTTTTTTATGATCTTTGTCAGAGCCTGGGCAGTCATTTTGTAGAAGTTTTCTTTTTATGGATTTGTCTGAAGTTTTCTCATGATTTGAGTCAGGTTGTATATTTAGGGCAAGAATCTCACAAAGATACATCCTTCTTAGTGTATCATATCAAGGGATAAATGATATCGGTATGTCTTATTACTGATGATGTTTAATCAGTTTAAAATGGTGTTTTTTAGAGCTCCTCTTGCTCTTAACACATTTACCATGTATTATATGTATTTTTGTCATAGCATTTTAGGACTAGAGAGGATCAAATAAATAATTTGCCAATAACATTAAAAGTAGCATAATAGGTAATATGTACTAAGGATGTATGTGCTGAGAACTACATACATTAGTTTATTTACTCCTCAAAATGACCTCTATAGACACTTTTTCAACTCCATTTTACCTTTTGGGAGAGGACATTCCTGGTTGCCAAGTAACTGCCTTGGAGAGGGAATAGAACTTGCTAATTTTCATGGCACACAGAGCCTACCTAGTACAGTGCTTTACACAAAGTAAGGGGCAGTAAATGTTTGTTAAATTTTACTTAAATTGAAATTAAATGGAAGGCAGAGTGTTAAGATTGTGTAACTAATTATATATGTCAACACAAGAGAAGGAATCATGGGTAACTGTAAAGTACTGAATTTCGGGAAGGATGATGATTTATTTTCAAAGGAGCAAAGCTAAGAAAGAAGATGAAATTTTTTTGTTGTCCAGAGTGGGTTAATAGCAAAGACTTGGGGAGAACTCACATTTAGGGAGTATTTGGCAGAAGAAAAACTAATAAAGAGGGGGTGTCAACTGTAAACAAAGTAGAAGAAGCAAGGATAAATAGAGTTATAGCTAGCCAATTTTCAAATCTGGGATGAAGAAAATTAGGTGAAGATATGCATGGGGCCATGATTAAATTCCACTGGCTATTTTGGGGAAACTGTAAAAATCACATTGTAAAAAGTTATTATAGGTATTTAAAAAATTTAGCCAACCTGCTATTCATAGTAATGGAAGAGAAAAATATCAAGATAAGTCAGAAGAATGGATAACCCAGAACACAGAATTGGACTATAAAACACACTGTATATGATTTCTGAGGCAGCTCATTTCTCTCTCAATGTTTGCTAAATTTATGTGAAGAAAAGCTTTCATTTCTTAATACACAACCTGAGTGGTAGAAGGGAAAGAGAACCGGAGTTTGAAAAGTAGTCACATGTTTATACTTGTGGCTTTATTATAAATATAAGACTGTTTCACATTGTTTTAAATGCAAACCCTTTCTGGCTTTAGCTGGCTTCAGATTTTACAAGGGAGAACAGAGCACTGGACCAGAACTCAGATGTGGTTTCTATTCTTGACATCACCAGTAGCTAATTGTATAGTGCAGCAGGAAAATTCATTCAGGCCCTTTGTGCCTCAGCTTTCTCACCTAAAAATGAAAAGCTTGAATAGATTATCTCAATTGTGCCTTCTGGAGTTAAAACTGTAGATGGTTCTGTTGTTTTGGACATGCTAGCTAAATAACTGGTTTGCATTCCATACAGACTTTATTTACTAAATTATTTGACACGTGTAAGTGCTTCCTTAAAAGCAGATTTTCTAGAGAAAAACATAAGTGGAGAGATTCACTGACAGTGCTACATAACATGGTAATTGTGGAATTAACAGTTACAAGAATAGCTTTTTATTGAAAACTAGCTTGGCATTTTTCATTTGTTTGGGGTTTTCTGGGTAGCTGAAGATGGTCCTTGCCAATTAGTTCTCACTCCCTAAGTCCCTGGACGAGCTGCTTCTGAGAGATTGGTCTTGAAAGCCCAAGGCAGCTGGAAAGATTATTGAGCTGGAGTGCCCAGAGATCCCTCAAAGAGGACAGATGGAGATGGGTAACTAAAGAGGGAAAGACCCTGACAAAGGAATTAAATTAATTTGGATGGGACCCCTGGAGATTGGAGAGAGTTAAATAGTCTAACAGAAAGAGGCTTATTTTGCATCCAGAAGTAGTTCCCCGCCCCGCCTCAAAGAAATGTCCTTTAAGTTGGGAAACATTCTTTTTTCTTCCATGGCAATCTCTGTTTGGAGTCTTTATATTTGCCTTTCCCTTTCTTAAACTTTGTTTTTCTCTATCCCCACCTTCTCTCTCTCTGCCTCTCTCTCTTCTTAGCAGGTCTTTTCATGATTAGATTAATTTGTTTACCCGGACAAGGGGAAGAATGAGAGTTTGCATACTGGTAAGAACAGGCTTCCTTCCACAGTGCATTGTAGTACTGAAAACATTGAACTCTGCTCTCTGCTTGGCGGAGGCTGTAAGCAACAAAAATGATACCATGTCCTAAAACAAAAGGAAAGGTTCTGAGATCTTTAAAAATCCGAACTAATCAAAATCCTGTTGAAGTGAGGAGAGGGGAGTGTGTGTGCATGCATGTGTATGTGTGTGTGTGTCTGTGTCTGTGTCTGTGTGTCTGTGTTGACCTACAGCCCTGTGTAACTGTCGTGGGCAATCTCTGAAGTGGAGATAGACAATAAGGCTCTCATGAGCTCTGATGAAGACTGATGCCAAGGTGATTGAAGGTAGGAGGCTGCAGCCAAGAGGTATCCCTGGGGAGAGCTATTTATTTTTGTTAATTTTTTAAACGGTACAGTTTTGATATTACCAAGTTCATATTCTCAGAAAGTATGAGTCTGGAATGGAAGCCTTAATACTTCAGTTTTCATCTAGGATCTGTTCCTATTGGTGTGTAGTCCTGAGCAAACCACTTAGCCTCTCTCTGAGTCTTGTTTCCTAAAATAAAATGGGCACACTCATATTTCTCACATTTTTTTTAGGAGAGGCATAAAATTGATCATTTTTGTGCTAGCACTTAGAGAGCTGTTTGATATTAGATACAACTTTGAGTGTTAAATTACACATCTGTAGAATGGGAATAATGATACTTAGAGGGATTTTGTGAAGGTTTAATTGATCACAGAGCCTGGCATAGGACAGTGCTCAATAGAGTGCTGGTTATCTTGAATATCTGGGAAATATAACAACTTAGTTTTATTATTGACTTTTGATATTAGCCTGAAAGCACAGTTAAGGATTTGAACTTTCTGAAAATCACATAATCCATTTCAAAGTAAAATGGAAGAGCATTTTATGTGATTTACTGTGTTTTACATTACCAATAAGGCATCGATAGAACTAGCTCAGAAGTTGACACTGTGCACAATTAGCAGGAAAGTATGCAATTAGATGATTACATCAGCTAACATAATCAACTGGTGCATTGTGGGCACTGCTCTTGAGTGAGGGGAAAACTACTAGACCCCACCAAACTCTTCTTTTTATGAATGGAGAAAACTGAGTTGCCAGGGACAGGGACCACATGACTGCTGAGAGAAGACAAGAAGAGACAGAAACATAGTTACAAAGTTTAATGTGATCTGAGCCCCTCTGGAGGCACCAGAGTCTTCACTCTGTACAGAGGGCAGGAGGGACTGGTTCATAGGGGCAGCACAGCCCAAAAGGAGGAAGATTGTCCCTGGGGAAATGAGGCATCCCTAATGCATTGCATGGGCTTGAAGTGGGGCACAGCAGGAGAGCAGGAAGCAGAGGTGGCTAAGAAAAAGAGGGTCACACAGAAGAATACAATAAGGTTAGAACCTTGGAATTTTACCTTGGAATTCTAGACCTGTAGACCTTTTGAATCTTAGAACTACAGAGCCTAGAATCTTAAATTTAATATTGTGGATTCTTGGATCCCGAATTAAAACCCTAGAAAGTCAGAATGCAGCATAGAACCCAAAGGTGTCCAACATTAGAAATAATTAGAACTTTGGTATCGAGTTAGTCACAACTAACTGTAGAGTTTTATACATTGGATGCTGAGAATCCAGAATCTTGGACCAACAGAACCTAGGCAGGGACACAGAGATTTCCTACTGTGACATACCAGGCATTAACTCTTGAATTACTGGACTCTAGGGAGTTTTGAGGGCCTGGGGTAGGGTCTGGAAAAAAATACCAAGTCCATGAAGAGGCTAGAGGCAGTGACTAACTGGTGTAAAAGTATTTTGGTATTTTAAAAAATAGAAGGCTGAGCCAGTGCAGACAGACTGAATATACTCTTTCACCTAGAACTCCCCAATAATTTCATGAAAACAAACATTAAAATATCCTTATTCCACCTCTTTTTCCCCCAAACACTAACTCTCAACCCATTGTAATATAGGTAGGTAAGTTTCTGTATGGATTGTCAAGTCACTGAGGCTTTTTCTTTGGTAAGCCAACAGAATGGGGACAAAATAGGGAATCTTCTTGGATGCGACCTCAGAATAGGCATGAAACAAGTGGCTTGTGCTAAAAATGTACCCTACTCTTGACACTTTTTCATTAATCAGGCATCAATTTCTGTGTTGTGCTGTGAAGTCTGGGCCTATAAATCATTCTACTTTAGAGAGATTTATTTAGTTAATTATGCTGAGGACCTGAGAACCTTGATTGGGATCAGGATGTGAGGGGAGAAAAGAGATTTCTTTGAAGGCTTGTTTACTTTGGAAAGGTCAGACTTGGTGGAGCACTACAATAGGGCATTTGGATATCCATGAAGTACTCTTGAAGTTACTGGCTGAAAGGGTTATGGAAAAAGGATTCCTAAGAAGTAGGAGATGCCATGTCTTTTTCTGTAGTGGCAGACTCTTTCCACACATACCATGCTTTGGGCATGAATAGCATCAGATTCTAACCTGAGCTCCAGCATGAGAAAGAGACTGTTCAAATGGACGGCACTGTCTGTAAGCACAGAAGAAGGAATGGAGTTGAAAGGTAGCCAACTGCCATTTTCTGCTAATTGCAAAGACAATTATGAACTCACCTATAATATCTAATGGCCAGGAACTTGGATTTGGGGGAAAGTCATGCTAGGAGAGAAAGAAGACAGAGTCATATAAACTCCTAGGCATAGTTTCAATAGGGAATCTCTTGGAAGACAATCAATGGCTAACACATCAGCATTAATTCCTAAAACACTGAGATGTCCTACTTGAGGGGCAGGCTTGCATGAGGAAACCTTGTGCAGCAAGAGGCAACAGTTAGGACTACAGCTCGAGGCATCTTTAAAACTATACATTATAGTTTAATTTTGCAACCGAAGTAAACTGTCACTAATGATAATGTTTATACTTCTAAAATTCTATTATGCACTCTTCTTTATCCATAATTCCTGAAAAACAGAATATTCTGATTAATAGAATTTTTTAAAGGAATTGCTTTTAATGCTTTTTAGAAAGCAAAAATAAGAATTGAAATGTAATAAAATACAATAATCCCTCCTTAATGCATGGGAGATACATTCCAAGACCTTCAGTGGATCTCTGAAACTGCGGATAGTACCAAACCTGTATATACTATCATTTTTCCTATGATAAAGCTTAATTTATAAATTAGGCACAGTAAGAGATTAACAACAATAACTAATAATAAAATACAACAATTATAACAATATACTATAATAAAAGTTATGTTGTGAATGTGGTCTCTGATAACTGATCTGTTAACCAAGATGGCTACTGAGTAACTAACGGGTAGGTAGCATAGACAGTGTGGATACGCTGGACAAAGAGATGATTCCTCTGTCAGGCAGAATGAAGTGGGAAGGTAAGAGACTTCACCCCTCTACTCT
Organism: Pteropus vampyrus; assembly: GCF_000151845.1. Classification (NCBI taxonomy): domain Eukaryota; kingdom Metazoa; phylum Chordata; class Mammalia; order Chiroptera; family Pteropodidae; genus Pteropus; species Pteropus vampyrus. The sequence goes on from NW_011888883.1 coordinate 2,555,806, forward strand.
GAGTGGTGCACAATTTAAAATTTATCAACTGTTTATTTCTGTAATTTTCTGTTTAATACTTTTTGACCACAGTTGACTGCAGATAACTGAAACCATGGAAAGTGAAACCATGGATAAGGTGGGGACTGTTGTATACTTAACAGTCCAGTAGCCCTTTTGTGATTTAAGAATCCCTTGAGTAACTCATATTGCCTAAAGCTCATCAAGGGCACCAAGTCCAGAATATCAAATATTGGTTATGTGTGTATACACTGTACATTTATATTTATGTATATATCATTTTAACATTTTATTTTTTAGTTGTGAGCTTGTTTGACCTAAAAATGGCTTTGGACATGATTTAAGAGACAATATTTTCAGATTTCTTTTTCTAGAGTAATTAAAAAAACAAGAAAACAGTGTTTCTTAGCAGAACTCAGAATATAATAAGCTGATGCCTAAACTTCAGCTACTCTGAATATGTTTGCTTAGAAGGAATCTTCATTCAAATAATTTTAATAAAGTTATTTTTTAAATGGAGGTCTAACTTGCACACAGTGAAATATATAGATGTTGTTCTAATTTGATGAATTTTGACATTTTTGACATATTTATACATCTTTGTAACTACCACTCTAATCAACATATAGAACATTTTTACCACTCAAGAAATTTCCTTTTTGTGCTTTGCCAGTCAATCTCTGCTACTTCCTCCACCCCAATGAAAATACTATTCTGATTCCTATTAATTTAGATTAGATTTCTGGATTCTAGAACTGCATAATCTGGTAGATTAAAAATGGCCACATTCTTTGACATTCTTTTCATCAAGTGGTGGGATCTTTGTTCCTTTGCATATAAGAGGATTCTGAAAGAGCTTAACTAATAGAATGTGGTGGAAGTTATGCTATGTCAACTTTTAGGCCCATTTAGTAAAAGACCAGCAGCTTTGACTTCCTGAATCTTGAGATACTCACTCTGCTAACCCATCTGGCATGCTTTGAGAAAGTACAAGTAGCCCATAGAGAGATCCATGTGGAAAGAAACTGAGGCCATCAGCCAACAGCCCTGGCTGAATTTCTGGTCAATATCCAACACCAATTTGCCAGCCATGTGAGAGAGCTATCTTAGGTCCCAGTGGAGCTGCCCAGCTAACATTGTATGGGGACGAGATGTCATTTCCATTGATCTCTGCCCAAATTGAAAATTTGAATGGAAAATACCTAATTCTTTTTCTTTAAACCATTAGGTTTTGAGATAGTCCATTACACAATACACAATACTAGATAACTAGAACACTTATATATATTAACTCCTATCATATATACTTTTAAAATTTGACTTCTTTAACTCAACTTTTTTTTTTTTAGTTATATCCATCGTTGCATGTATCAGTAGTTTATTCCTTCTTATTGTGGAGTAAAATTCCATTAAATGAATATGCCACTATTTGTTTATCCTTTCTGATGTTGAAGGATATTTCTATTGTTTCCAGTTTTTGTTTATTATGAATAATGTTACTGTGAACACTCATGAGCAAGTTTTGTGTGGATATATGTTTTCATATCTCTTGGGCAAATGCCCAAAAGTGGGATTACAGGGTTATATGATAATTATATGTTTAACTTTATAAGAAACTGCCAAATCTTTTTCCAAAGCCATTGCACAATTTTATAGTTCTACTGGTAGTGTGTGAGAGCTCTACCGGTAGTGTGTGAGAGTTCTTGTTTCTCGACATCCTTTACTACATTTAGTATTGTCAGTTTTTAAAATTTTAACCATTTTGGTGAGTGTATAGCGATATATTATTGCTCTTTTAATTTGCACTTTCTTGATGAGTAATGATGCCAAGCACTTTTCTATGTGCTTATTGGCCATTTATATTCTTACTTTAAGAATTATCTGTGCAAATATTTCCCCCATTTTATAATTGGATTGTTTGTCTTTTTGTTACTGATTTATAGGAGTTATTTATATATCCTGATATCACTTGTTTTTCATCTATAGGTTTTGTGAATATATTCTCCTAAAATGTATCTCACCTATTCATTTTATTAATATATTTTTGATGAGTAGAGAAGTTTTATTTCAATGAAGTCCAATTTATCAATTTTTTTATGATCAGTGTTTTCTGTGTCCTAAGAAATTTATCTTACCCTAAGCCTATGAAGATATTCTCCTATGTTTTCTTTTAGAAGCTTCACAGTTTATATTTTAGGTCTGTGATCCAATTTAGGTTCAATGTTGTGTACACTGTGAGATAGGGGTGTTTCTTTCTTTCCAATCAGTTGTTCCAGCACTATAATTGAAAAGAATTTTCTTTATTTATCGAATTATATTAATGACTCTGTTAAAAATTAATTGATTGTATATATGTTTGTCACTTTCTAGACTCTATTTTGTTGATCTAATTTGCTAACCCTACCTTGATTAATGTAGCCTTATAGCAATACTTGAAATTAGATCGTATAAATCCTCCAACTTTATTCTTTTTTCAAGTTTTCTTTGCTATTGTATGTCTTTTATATTTTCACACAGTTTTAAAATTAGCTTGTCTATTTCTTGGTTAAAATCAAGTTTGCATGATTTTGATTCAGCTTATGTTGAATCTATACATCAGTTTGGGGAGAAATAACATCTTAACAATATAGAATCTTCTGATCCATGAAGATGGTATATTTCTCAATTTATTCAGATGCTTATTTCCTCTCATTAGAGTTGTTTTTAGTCTAGAGAGTTTGAGATTCTTTAATTACATTTTTAATGATATGATTTTAATTAATTATTCAAAAATAGGTATTTGGCAACAATGTGTCAGGCACTGTTTCAGGTGCTTCAGAAATATGATAAATCTCCTGCTTTCATTCTAGAAAAGAAGACAGAAAAGAAGTACACAAATAGGCAATATAGCTTTAGATGGTAATAAAGTCTGTGAAGGAAATAATGCTCTTTAGGAATAGAGAGTAACAAATTGGTGCATTTTCAATGGAATAGTCCAGGAGCATCACTCTGAGAAAGTAATAATTAAACAGAGGTTTAAATTACTTTAAGGAGCAAGTTATAGTGAAAATTTGAAAAAAGAGCTTTCTAAGTAGAAGGTCCAAAGGCAGAAATAAGCTTGGTGTATTTCAACAATATCAAGAAGAGGTGCTGGTAATTTTGCAATGTGATTTTGAGGTACTCTCATCTGATGGCTTCTGTTTTTTCAAAGAATAAGAATTGAGATACTCAATTGACACTGTACAGATAGATGCTAGAGAAAGGAGAATTTGTAGAAAAGTTCTTTTGAGAAGTGAGAGAGCAGTCACACAAGGGAAATGTAGCAATATTTCTTGGGCACTTGAGAATATACTTTGAGATCTGGATCATGAATTGAAAAGTATTTTAGTAATGGTTGTATATTTTGCTGCAGCCAAATTTATTTGTTAGAGAGCAGATGTAGATCTAGTATGGAGTTGGTTTTAATTAGCATGAGATTTTTTTTTCTGTTTTCCCGGCAAGAATGTTAGCAAAAGAGATGAGGGGAAGATAGTTGAGAGTATACGCAGTGGAATGATTACAGTGATGTTTTATGGAATCCAAGCTGAGAGAAATGAGAATATAAAGGGAATAAGGGAATTTTTAAAATTGTGCTTGTGGATTCAACATCTTTGGAGTTGGGACACTAAAATACATGATCTGGAAAGATAGAAACTGGTAGAGGGTAGGCTGTTTGAAAGTTTTGGAAGTGATGCAGTGAGTAACTGTTAATCAAAATTTCTAAGATATAACGTTAGAATTGGATTCTAAACTGGAAAGGAAAAAAATAAATTGTTAGAAATAAAGAAGTCAATGACTGTTGAATGGATATCAGCATGAACATTGATCTTACTAAGAATGACAGAGGTAATGGTGGAGTGGATAACAAATGAAAGAGAAATCCAAAGGTTGATGGTGACTTTAGCTTCACCATTTAAACCATTGTTGAATGGTACCTCAGAGTACAGTCTGATGGGCTGTGCTTCAAAGATCTGAGGTTTTTATGGAAGGATGAAAGAAAAAGAACTTTTGCAGAAGCTTCGATGAGGATCAGAGATACCAATTTTATCTCCAGGCCTGTGGTCCCACATGGGATATGAAAGAAAAAAGCAGCCACTTAGGACTACAGAGGAGGCAGCATATCCAAAGAATAGCTAAATTTCTGTTACATGAAAAAGTTGAAATTATTATCTAGAGAAGAGTTAGAAGATCTAGAGAAGAATTAGAAGAATGAGTTTCAAACAGTACAATGCACAATTTTGGGAAGTCAAAGAATTTGGGGGTTAGGGAATAGTTAGAGCTGTATGAAAGGATAAGTGTGGATAACGAAGGATGATATGAGAATTTTGGACTCTAATAATGCCTGAGGTAAACAAAGTCGTGAAGCATGATGGGTTTCCTTCAAATGCTTTTTAAAGAGAAAGTGTGTATAACCATATCTTCCTTCTCAGGATTACTTCTTTAGGATTAGTATTTCTCAGGATTTGTGCTGGTGAGATACGCAATGTTGAAGTTGGGAGAGGCACAGATTGACCAGGAACACTTAGAGCTCTGTAAGCCTTTTTTATATTTATGAGATACCTGACAAGTGAGGCAAAAATCTCAGGTATCTCACACGCTTGTTGGTGAACATAAGAAAGAAATAAAATCATAAGTTTGTATTGATAGATTGAAAAGTGATCTATTACTTCTAAAAGAAGGAGGGGCTTGGGTATGCATGAACTTGAAACAACTTGAGACATAGTATTGGTCAATTATTAGGATGAGTTAGTCTTCCTTTTTAATTATTCTAAGTACTTAAACACCATTGAAAATGTTGGAAAAAGTCAGTAATCCTATAAATATGTAATCCTATAAATATGAAGATTGATACTAAACATTTATATATATATACATACATATATATATAGATGTATGTATATATAATTAATATATTATAATATATTACAATGTATCTTCATATAGGCCAATCCTATTTTTCGATAATTTTTCACTTATGAAAATTATAGTTTCCCATAAAGATTTTAAAAACCATATTCTATGTGCTTATGTTTATTTAAAGGTTTATAATGTTTTTTCAAATATTTAAGAGTAGCTTTAATCCAAGAAACACATTTTTGATTCACATTTACTCTCTAATTTTCCTTTGTCAGCTTGAGAAATTCAATAATAAATGGAGAGAAATATCTATGTTGAAGGCAGAATAAAATCTATTTATTATTAATGTTCTGTTCTGGGCTAGAAAATTGATGTATCTTACACTTGGGTAAATGAAAGAATATTTTGTATATGATTGTATCCTGGAAAGCAGTCTATCTCCCTATTCTCTCTCCCACTTCCTTAGTGGGAGAGTTCTTCTATTCTTATAGGTTATACCATCATCTTTCCACAGCAGCCCTGCAAATTTAATTCTCTGCTTAAAACTCCTTTCTCTCTGCTCAACAGCTCTTCTCTACCTGACACCCTGATGTATCAACTTAGATGTTTTTTTCTCTTTGCAAGTTAAACATGGAAAAGACAAAAATAGAAGAACTCATTAATCGATGTAAGAAAAACATGTCAGGGTAAGAGAATGAAGTTTTGTTATAAGGGCAAGCACTGTGTTGATTTTTAGCAAGTTGACCCAAGATCATCCTTCATTAAACAGCTGTAATGTAGGTCACAGTTTGGATCATGCAAATATTATGAAACGCTTATTTGACTTATAAATTTATTATTAATGAATGATAATATTAGTAATAAACTTGAACTAGACTCAGCTGCTTCATTTGGCAATATACTACTAAACTCCATGTTCAGATAAATAGGAAAAAAAGCAATAAAAACAATTTGCCAAAGGGCCCATTTCCACTTGATATGACAGTGTTCTTAATTTGTTTTCGATGCCTTTAATCATTTTCTCATTTATTGCAACAACTCTGGTTCTGGAAGTAAACAAGGTTATGTGTAAAATTGTAATTAAATTTTTTCTCAAGTTCAATCACCAAAGAGTTGGGTTTAGAGGCAAAAGCAAATGTTTAGTGGTATAGCAAGTGGATATTTTCTTAATTTATTCAGAAGGATGCAATAAACCTGACCCGGAAAATATGCAATGGGAGAAAGAAGTGTAGTCTTATTAACGTTTGTCTCACAGGTGAGTAAATATAATACACAATACATTTTCTTTTTAGTAATATCTGGGGCAATTTTGGGGGGATATTAATGTTATTTTTCTCTCTATATATTTTTCTTCTTCTCTTGTGTAATTCTTAGAAGGTAGTTAAAACCTTGGTACTTCCTTGCCTCTAGGAGGGATTGTGTTACAGGGTGAAAGAAGAATTGCTTATAGACTACAAAGCATGATATAGAGATTTAAAACAATATGGAGCTAGCTTGGACAATGGGAATCTCAGTGATGACCACAGTGGCTGTGAGAGTGGAGGGGTCTTCCCAATGCTTTTGTCCTTGATAAGACCCCAGGACTTTTGCAGGGCACTGGGTAGGGGACTCCTCCAAATATTTGAGTTTAAATTTCCCACTAGTTTGGCAGGGTGGAATTTGCACATAGAATTAATTTTGTTTGTCTGTTGTTTTTGTTGTAATTATTATTATCATTTATTTTTTACCTTAGGCATTAAATAGAACTAATCATAATCTTTGGTTCATAACATACTACCATCATTGCTTATTCATGGCCACTATTTTTTTATTTATTTAATTTTATGTATTCATTAACAATATGATGAAATTATATGAACCCATTGCCCAGTTCAAGAACTGGAATCTAATATACATCTAATGTGCTCTTCCCTAGTCCATTCTTTTGTCTGCTCTTAGAGTAGTCATTACATTGGATTTTATGTTTTTCCTTACTCTGCCTTAAATTATTGCATGCATTATTAGCCTAAAAACTATTTTGTTTAGTTTTGCTTCTTTTTGAGTTTTATAAAAAGTGTGTCCTAATATATGTATCTTTTGGGACTGCTTCTTCCACTCATCATTATCACAATAAGATTTATCTGTGTGTTACATGTAGCTTGGTTCATTAATTTTTATTGATATTTAATATTTCTGTGATTATGCTACAGTTTATTCAAACTCTTCTCAATGAGCATATGGATTGTTTCTATCATTAAAAGTGCTGCTAGGTGTTTTCTGATATACATTTGCTAAATTTCTCTTGAGTAAATACCTTGCAGTGAAATTTCTGGTTAATTGAGTGTACAAATATTCAGCTGCCTAAGTTAACGTGAAATTGTTTTCCCTAGTGCTCCAAGTTGTGCCCCATCAGCAATGTGTGAGAAACCATTGATCTACAATCTGTCATACTTGGTATTGTCAACTCTTAGTTTCTCCACATTGAATGAATATAAAATGACTTTCCTGTTCTTTCTCACATTTCCCTGGTTACTAGTTAGATTGAGCCTCATTCATATGCTTTTCAACAGTTCATGTTTTCTCTTATGTGAAATGCCTATTCAGGTCTTTTTCATTTCTTTTAGTATTTTTATCATTGACTTCTAGGAGTTCTTTACTTAAAGATAATGTCAAAATTTTAATCTTTTATTTCCTATTAAGTGTTTTTGTAATGGTTTAAGAAATCATTTTCTACTATAAGGTCAGAAAGATATTCATCCATATTTTCCTCTTAAAATTTTAAACTTTTTTTATTTCAGCAACACATCACCATTTCTATTTAGCATTGTAAAGGAGTTTCTAACCAGTTCTATAGACAAAGAAATGAATTAAAAGTCATAAGAATAGGAAAGAAAAAGACTGTCATTTTCAGATGATATGAATGTCTACTTGAAATCCCCCTAAATTGTGTAAACAAATTATAATAATAGGGGAGCTGAGAAAGGTAGCTGGACATAAGATCAGCACACAAAAAGTTGATTATACTTCTATAAACCAGAAACAATTAGAAGAATAATAACTATGAAAGACTTAACAATAACAATTTAAAATATGAAGTACAATATTTAGGAATAAATCTAATAATAGATTGCAAAACCTGTATATATAAAACTATAAAACATTTTTGAAGGATATTTAAAAAGCCTACTAGGTAGAGAAGTATCCCATGTTCATCATGGGAAGATGTGATAAAGACCTTCTTTCTAGACAATCTATTGATTTAATGTAACCCGTCAAAATCCCAAAAGGATTCTTTGTGTAACTCAATAGAGGTCCCCAAAATACCTAAAATACTTTAAAAAATAAAAACCTGAAGAAGTATTTGCTCTTCCAGATATACAGGCTTGTAGAACTATATTTGTTAAGATGTATTAATAAACAGAAAAGATAAACTGATGCATGAAATAGAATATGAGTTCTACAAAAGACCTATGCGTGTATAGGACTTTGATATTTAAGAGAGGTGGAATGGAAAAGCATTTGAGAAATGAGTTATTATTTAATAGTTACAGCTGAAAAAGTTGGTTATCTACATAGAAAAAGCATGAAAATTAATCTCTACCATGCATTATACATGAAACAACTCTCTATAGGTTAAGAATTTAAATGGCATAGGCAAAAACTTTAAAACTTTCAATAGACTTAATTCGTTTTAGGGAAAGTAAAATAACCTGAAATTTCTATGTACCCAAATTCGCAGTAACATATCTATACCCAGTTTACTTTAAATTAGCATGCCCATGTTTACTATAGGACACTGATTCTAGAGAATCCTTTGAATAAAAAATTATTGTTTCTGTTTCTTTTGTAAAATGATACCCATCTTTTTTTCCATTGCTCTCCTCTTTCTGATCTTTTTGATTACCAAAGGAGAATATCCTAAGTTAGGTATTAATGTCTTTAATGCTTGCAAACTCTTTTTTAAATAAAGAAGGGGCTATATAGGGAAGGTGAAGGGATGCTGGAGCAGCACTGAGGAGAGCAAGAGGCAGCGCATATTAAAAACTTTACATTCTGGAAAATATATATACATAGTTTTTATGTGTGGCAGATACTGTTAGTTGACTCCCTCAGAAAAACAGACAGACAGATCAATGGAACAAAATAGAGAGCCTAGAAATAAACCCATGCTAAATTACTCTATGACAAAGGAGGCAAAAATATGCAGTGGAAAAAAGATAGTCTCTTCAAAATGGTGTTGGGTAAACTGGACAGCCACATGCAAATAGTGAAACTAGATTGCTGTCTTATACTATACATAAAAATTAACTCAAAATGGATTAAAGACTTGAATATAAAGCCTGAAACCATAAAATTTCTAAAAGAAAACATAGGTGGTAAGCTCCTTGGTATTGGTCTTTGCTTTGTTTTTGTGAACCTGACTCCAAAGGCAAGAGAAACAAAAACAAAAATAAACAGATGAGACTACATCAAACTGAAAAGCTTCTGCACAACCATCATCACACCAAAATGGCAATCCACTGAATGGGAGAAGATATTTGCAAATCATACATCTGATAAGAGGTAATATCCAAAATATATAAAGAACTCATAAAACTCAACAAAAAACAAACAACTTGATTAAAAAATATACAGAGGATCTAAATAGACATTTTTCCAAGAAGACATACACATGGCCAACAAGCACATGATAAGATGTTTAGCATCACTAATTTTTAGGGAGATATAAATCAAAACCACAGTGAGGTATCACCTCACACCTGGTAGGATGGCTATTATCAAAAAGACAAGAAACAAGTGTTGGATAGGATGTGGAGGAACCCTCATACACTGTTGGTGGGATTGTAATTTGGCACACCCACTATGGAAATAGTATGGAGATTCCTCAAAACTGTAAAAATAAAAAGAAAGAAAAAAAAATGTAAGAATAGAACTACCATATGATCCAGCTATTCTACTTCTGGGTATTTATCCAAAGAAAACAAAAACACTAATTCAAAAACATATATGCACCCCTTTGTTTACTGCAGCATTATTTACAGTAACCAAGATACGGAAATAACGCGTGTCCATTAATGAATTAATAGATAAAGAAGATGTGACTGATTGATATACATACACACACACAAAGGAATACTACTCCATCCTAAAAAAGATGGAAATCTTGCCATTTATGACAACCCTTGAGGGTATAGTGCTAAGTGAAATGAGTCATAAAGGGAAAGACAAATACCATATGACAACACTCATTGTGGAATTTAAAGAATAAACAAAAAAATATGAACAAATAAAACAAAAACAAACTTATAGATACAGAGAACAGGTCAATAGTTACCAGGCAGGAAGGGGTTACGGGGTAGGCAAAAGGAGTATGTAACAATTTTGAGGGGTGATCACTTTGTAGTGTATACAGATCTTGAAATATAATGTTTTACACTTAAAACTTATAAAATAAGTAAATAAAGTTGACTACTCACTTATAGCACATTGAATTTGTTTTAAAGTACTAGTAATATAATATTTGGAACAATTATAGCTTAGATACTGGCTAATTATTCTACTTATATTATTTTTAATATTTAGATAATTGAAAGAAGCTTTGAAAATTTTGCTTTAAATATACACAAATATGTCATTTTTATTTTCATAGAGAAATTTAATTTTGAAAATAGCTTCTAAGTAGAACTATTTATAAACCCACTAATACGATGAAAAACAATTTATGGTCAAGAAATACATGTTTTCTTGAACAATATATAATTTCAAAGTTTAGGGTTCCCTTTCAGTATCAGAAATGTCCTGGTACAGAAGACAAATGATATGTTCATCTAAGTATGAAAGAAAGTTAACTGGTGAGAGGAAGGATTTCTGAGTGAAAATAGGAGACAATTGGGAAGTGAAAGAGTTTGGAAAAGCTTCCAGGAGAAATGTGAAGTAATCTCTTATAATATATGCATAGAACAATGCTGTTCAATTAATTTATATTTCACCAATCATTCAGAGAATCATTGAACTTTTGAAATAGAAACTTAGAATTCATCCACTTTAATGTTCAGCTTAATTCAATATCTTTTTAAATATCCTTTACAGATTTAAATTTTATTTTAAAATTATTAATACATTTTTAAATGATTAATGGGACATGTGAAAAAGTAATATGTCAGATGTATTCCATATGTAGTGTATTTGAGTCATACTGCTACTATTTGTTTGGAAGAATCAGTTATATTCTCTTCTAGGGTTGATGTTCTTCCTTTCAAGTGAGTATAAGCTTATTTGACTCTTTTAATTTGAAAACTGCTTTAATTTGGGGCATTTTCTACACCTGCAGTATTATTGGCTTTCTGATGTCTTTTTCCTTTGCATAATTGCATTAAATTTTAATATCAGTGTTGGTTGCTGAGTAATTTAGTCATGATGGGAATATACCAAGGTCATTAAAAGCTGAGACTCTGGGTTCAGTTAGAACTGAAATTGAGCTCTAGTTCTACCTCTTACAAGTCATGTAACTTCAAGTTATTTGATCCATGTAAGCCTCAACTACCTTATCAGTAAAATGGGGAAAATAATGACAATACTTTTCTCATTTAATCGTTGCAAGGATTGAATGAGGCGATAATACGTGTTAAAAAGCTTAGCATAATGCCTGGTACCTAGTTACACTCAATAAATGTTATCAATGATAATGAATATGATGACACTATCAACATAATACAGAAACCAGAGTTCTAAAAAACGCAGTGTAGTTTTAATGAAACAGGCTATTAGTATCAGAACCTTATACTAACTTTATTTATTAATTTGCGTATTGTCTTGCATTTCATGAGATTATTTCAGAACGGGTACCTGATGACATCTACCATTAAGCCATTTTCTCACCTGAGAGAATCTAGTTATGTGGTAGGGAGGGATAAATGATTTGAGTGAAATAATCTCATGAAATGGAAGACAATACATAAATTAATGAATAAAATAAAGTTAGTATAAGGTTCTGATTCTAATAGCCTGTTTCATTAAAACTACACTGCATTTTTTAGAACTCTGGTTTCTGTATTATGTTGATAGTGTCATCATATTCATTATCATTGATAATATTTATTGAGTGTAACTAGGTACCGGCTCCTATTTTGAAGGATGCATGTACTAAGTACATCCCTTGCTTGAGCGTGATTTTTGCAGCCTGATGATTTTTGAAAGCAGTTTGCAAAGCTGGGATAACTAATCTGAACCATAGCCCTATTAATAAAGTCAATAGTTTTATCCCTGTTTTACAGATAGAGGAATTGAGCCAGGACATGTAAATGTTTTGTCAAGGTTATATAGAAAGTCAGGGGCTGAACTACACAATTATTTCAGAGTCCTGATTCCGAAGCCATAGATTGTATAATTCTGGCAATGTGCAAAAAAAACCCCTGAAAATATACTCTGTGTGGTAGTTTTTTCTAAAATAGAATGAAGCAGATATCATTTTCAGAATCTCCAAATCAAGGTCACACTTGCATAATCACTTATTTCTAACATTATTATTTATGCTGGTGGTAGTGGAAGCATGAAGGAAAACATAACTGTGAAAAGAAACTAATAATTATACTTTGGAACACAGGACCAGAGCTGGAGGGAGAAGTACTATAGAAAAAGGAGTTTACTTAGCACATTTAACAAATTTATACCTGATACATTTTAATACTGAACTGAAATTCATGAAAAAAGAAATTAGTGATGGGATTTCCCACTGACATAGTGGCAGTTCTGAATTTCTTTTCCCTCCAGTTCATCTGGGCCTCCATAGCTAAGTGAAAGAGTCAGCCAGCCAGAGTGAATTCATCATAAAATATAGTAATCCTTGTCCAGCAGAAAGAGCTATTTATTTCTTCTGTAAAGGAGGGTGTGGATAGACACCTTAATTAGGAGCATATTTCCATGCAAGGAATAACTATATTTCCTTTCTCTATTTTAGTCTTCAGTGTTTTGCTGAAATGTGTGATCAAGCAGCTCCTAGAAACCATTTTTAAATTGGCATAAATAGATCTTCTTTGATTAAATTTAGCAGGATAGTCAAAATTTTAGTAGTCTGTTTTACTCACTCTAACTTAATTTCCTACTTAGCATTTATGCCTGCTAACTGGCTGTTTGTTTGTGTGGAAATGTATAGTTTTGCTTTCCATGAGAAAAGAGTTGGGGATGGGGTGTAGTCAGTCCTGGAATAGTTGCTATTCCAGGATTAGACATTATTTTCATCTTCTAGGGGGAGATAAGCCAGGCATGCACAGACAAGTATTCTACAAAAGGCTGGCTCAGAAAAGCCCTCTATAACATATACCCTCTTTTGGTATTGCTATTTCAGATAAATTGCATCCCTAAATACTTCATACAAAAAATTTCCAGTTACTAAATTTGGTTGAAAAATAATATTCTATTTGGATAGTGGATAAAACGATATCATCCCTGTGACATCTGATACAATAAAAAAATAGTCTCGTGTAGATAACTAAAGAAAGAAAAACCTATCATGGTTTGGGGCTAATTTCAAATACTGTTTTTGTGTTAAACAATAGCCATATCAACAAGCTAGGTTCTCTCACCACCTGCAATAGGAATTAGAAATTTACTTCATCAGTAAGTCTACTATGGCTAATTATCATATTGGAGTCCCAGCAGAGCACTGATCTTTCTCCCCTTTAACCAGATGATTTGATGAAAAGGGAGCCACCCCATTCCAGCTCCATTACAAGGCCCCTGCTTTGTCTGGTTCCTACCTTTCTCTCAGGGTTCATCTTCTGAAGCTGTGTCTGCCATGCTCTCTGTGGCAGCCCATAGGCTGAAGCTTCTTGAATTAGCCATGTACACCTTTCTGTGGGCCTTTTCTCCTTGCTCTGAGAAAGTTCCTTTGGTTTGGTTTCTGGGTTGCACCTTGATAGCTCCTATTTCCGCATTGGCTCTTTTTCATCTATGTGTAATTATATCCTTTTTGTTAGGAGTATTTGATAAATTTCCTATCCACCTAGACTCTAAGCTTTTTAAGAGTAAAAAATAGTGTATCCCCACCACTTAGTTCAGTGTCTAAAAACTACAAAGAGGAAACTCAATGAGATTTTGTTGAATGAATTCTAAATAACTGAATGTTAAGACAACTTCCTCTAAAACAAAAGTCAGTAGAATGCAGAAGAGCCACCTATGTCTGGAGCAAGGATTAGTGACCTCACTCAGCTAATGGAAAACAGAAGCTAAAAACCTTAGAAATGGACTTCTCTAACCTCACAATTTTGCTCGTGGGCTCAGTCTGTTACTGAGTACCCAGGTGCCTTGGGACAAGTTTATATTATTAGTATCAGATTTTAAAGACCCCATCTATAAAAAAATAGTTTCCATAGGAACTTCTAGGGTAATGGATGTTATTTTCCCCCAAAGCAGTGCCTGATAAACTTAACTACAACCCAGCATTAGAGAACTGAAAGGAGCCCCAAGAGAGAGGCACAGCCAAATGGAAATAACTTTGGAGCAGCATTGCATACATGAGATTTCAATTCCAGGGTCATGGTTTCTGAGTATTCAGGATGCCCATTATAATAGGCAGGGGTCTAGGTAGCCTTCCTCTTTTGCTCTGCTCCATCTGTGTGATGACTGGGGTCAGGTCTGAGAAGATATCTTTGGTCTCAAACCTCTTCAGAACAAGGCAGCAGCAGCAACAGTTGGGTCACATGGGGAAGACAGATGAAGGTATGCAGCAGGAAAGAGTTCTCTCTGGCAAACACATGTAGTTCTCTTTGGTAGCTGCATTTATCAAGGTGTAAGTCTAGGAGTGCTGGCATCAAATTCACCTGTGTACTTTTTAAAAATTCAGATTTTTTCCTGCCTAGCTCCAACCGAATCAGATTTTTTTTGTTGGTTAGAGGAGTTGGAATGATTGACGAATTGCATTAGTTTGCTTGGGCTACGAAATACTAAAGAATGCATGGCTTCTCCCCTATAAGGGCCTCGTTTTAACTTAATCGCCTCTTTAAAGCCCTTATCTCTAAATATAGTCATATTCTGAGATATTCGAAGTTAGGCTTCACATATGAATTTTGGGGGAATATGATTCAGTCCATAACAGAAACGTTAATTAAAAAATACTTCAGATGATTCCCAAAGTAGAAATTTGAAAAGCAGTGGTGTTTCCTCACCCCCTTCTCTTGTGGAAAATTGTAGGGCTTTTGTTAGTCCTTGGCAGAACCAGGAACCTTCTGCCTCATGTAGCTCTAAATTCGTTAGACACATTTGTGAATTTCCTAACCATCAAGGCAAAGGAATGCCATGTACTTTTTAACTTAACGTGATGACTTTTTTTTTTTAACTTAATTGTCCTCATTAGGAACTCTGAGAACATTAAAATAACTTAACTCTTAGACTAAGGAGTATTTAAATTTTTTATTTTGCCAGGCTCAACAGACATTGATTTTTGTTTTTGTTTTTGTTTTTTTATACAAATTAACAATTTCTAATGGAAACATCAACCTACATCCATTCGTTAACCAATTCTATTGACCATCCATGTACAAAGAGCTCAAATAACCTGTCATCAGCACAGCCTGGTAACCAATTTGTCTGACAGCCATGGCACACAGGATTCAGTGTGCCTATTAAACTTTGCAGTCATAGGAGATTTGTATATGTCTGTCTGCTGGCACATTTACCTTGTTACTGTGGGCTGAATAGAAAATGCCCATGGAATGAGGGGAATCAAGTCTTTGAGGAAGAAGGTGCAGAACTCACTACCTGCTCTCCCCTGCCCCCTCCCCCCACACACAACAGAATGATTTGTCTCCAAAGAAAAGGCTGCTTCTGGACAAGGATTTCTTTTCTTTGAAGAAAAACTGTAAAAATTAAAAAATATTACAGCTAAAACCTGGTTACTGAGAATTTCCAAGGCATAAGCACATTCTTTCACTGTGCTGCCACAAATAAGCAGGTCTTCATTTGGGACTAGGAATTTTTATTTCTTTGTGAGAATTTGTCATTTTATTCATTATAACAGCATTGCAGCTATATTTGGGCATTTTATACACATGAAGTAGAATTTTTTAAAAGTTATATTTTGAAAACCATTTCAAAATTCTTAAAACAATGTTTTTTATTACAACATTTCTATGTTAAGGCTAAAATGTGAAGTATTTACTGAATAGATAAAAATATTTCAGCGAGCAAGCAGACAAGGTGGTGGCAATGACTCAAAATAACTGACTTATAAAAATAAAATATCTAAATAATATATCACTAATTGGAACTCTCTTAATAAAGAATTTTGATAATTCTGATGGAGTTAAAACTGAAAACAATTTACGTGCTTCTGTGGAAAAATAAGCTTTTCTTTAAGTAACCAGATAGCATAAAAATGATAGTTCAGAAAGAATCATAAAAACATATTTGATGAACAGCCATTTTTAAATACCTTAGCAGGAAAAACCTACATATACTTGGCATAATATAGGCAGGGTGTTCCTTTTACTTCTTTTATTCTTTCCCTTTCTTATTATCAGTTGTGAAAAGGGTTTTTAGAAAAACACATCAGATCGTGCCCTGAGAAATGACAGCTATTGGCAAGAACAAGGTCTGTTTTATCTTTTAAATACTCTGTTCTGATGAAGGAAGAATTCAGTTCACCCTTACTCTCCCAGAATGGATTCAGGAATGGCTTCTCATGGCTTTGATAAAAACAAATGGTAGCTGGAAGAAGCTGAGAGAATATGTGGTGAGACTGAGGGGTAAATAGATTTTTAGGTGCTCATTCCTAGACAACTCTCAACAAGCTGACAGGGACCCAAAGAGCATAGTAAAGGGATGTCGTGACTATCTTTTGGATGTGAAAGGTTTGGAATTGGCTGCTTATACGATCGTGTTCTTTTTGACCACTGACTTACTGGCATGCTCTTTCAGTTAGGTCATTTTGGCAGGGTTGCATTTACTTCATTGTTAAAGGTAACCTTTGCTGCACAAATTGCTTTAAGCACTCACAAACAATAAAATTGCATTTCGTTAAACATATTTTAGGAATCAGACTTCCAAATTCTTTTTAGTGGCCTTCCTTTCAGTGAGCCCATCTATTGTCCTCCTACTGTCCTGATAAAACAATTGGATTCTCTAATTTTCCAGATCTGCTTACCAGCTCTGGTTTTGCTTTTAGATTGGGGTCAAATTACTCCACAATAGTGGGGCCTGGTTTTACTTTCCTCTTAGACTCTCCAAAGAGCAGAATATGACAGAGGAACAAAAAGGGGTTGATAGAAAAGTGTTGCTTGTTTGGAATTTTGAAACTCTCATTGCATAAATCAAATGAGGTTCTTCCGATTTCAACTCAGTCTTTTCTCAGCTTTTCTTAAATCTCCTCTTGAAAGTTTTAAGAAAAAATTGTTGGTATTGAAGTTACAAATTTATTTATTTATTTATTTTATAAAAATCTCTTTCCTGCCAGAAGCAGAAGCATTGTCAACACTAACCCACTAAATCCCATCGGCCCGTTACTCAGTAGATCTTTGTAAGTCAGTCGTAGATGAACTCCGGGACTGTTCAACTGATTAACTGTGTGACCCATTTTATGTCAGATCTGACTCAACAGTCTTTTATCCTGTGTCTTCTTGCTGCAGATCAGCTCTTCCCCTGCAACCACCATTTGAGAACCTTTGTAGTATTTACCACCTCCTGCCTTTTCTCCATCCATTATGTACAGTATAGCATTAGGAAATGGTAGCTCTTATTTTAGAGAAGTAGGAAGGCTTTTTTTTTCCCTTTCATTCTCCATATTTGGTGTTCCCAAAGGGTTAGTTCACCACTGCTCATCAAGCTCATTAAGGTGAAACCACAGCAGTACCTTTCAGTTAGAGTCTTTCATCATCAGGCCCCATGTCATAATGAATTTACTTGAATATGTACAGCATTGCTCTCGAGAGGAATATAATGGGCCTGTTTAAAAATAACCACCCTTTCCCATGCTGTGTTAGTTCATTCTCAGTAAACACACTCCATTAGAAAAGAATTTTTGCTTTTGTGGTAATTGTGTGAGTAAAGATTTGGCAAACACTGCATATCAATTATTGTTGAGCAAAAAAATGAAAATTGACATTGTTTCTTATATAGTTATTAGATAGGCAGTACATTGAAAAAATTAATAGTAAAATTACTGAACTATTGATAAATTGGGCCTTTTTAATACCAATATTCTCAGGATTATTTTGCTTAAGATAAATTTCTTGATAGATTTATGTCATGGAATCACAGAATCTTAGAAATAGAAGCAACTTCATAAACCCTCTAATCACACCCCTCAATTTTAGCTTGAGAAAGAGTTAACAAAAGAATAAAGTAATGGCTTATTGTATTTTCTTTTTTTAATTAAAAAAATAAATTTGTAATTTTAGAATAGATAATAGATTTGCAAAAAGTTGCAAATACAGTACAGAGAGTTCCTATATACCCAAACACAGTTCTTCTATTATTAACATTTTAAGTTAGTATACTACATTTGCACAATTAATGAACCAATGTTAATATATTATTATTTATTAAAGTCAATACTTTATTCAGATTTCCTTAGTTTTTATCTAATGTATTTTTTCTGTTCCAGGATGCTATCCAGAACACCATGTTACATTTAGATATTGTGTCTCCTTAGGCTCCTCTTGCCTGTGCCAGTTTCTCAGACTTTCCTTGTTTTTGATTACCCTCATGGTTTTGAAGAATACTAGTTAGATGTTCTGTAGACTGCCCCTCAGTTGGTATTTGTCTGATATTTTTCTTATGGTTAAGCTAG
>NW_011888883.1:2574492-2578627 GCF_000151845.1 Pteropus vampyrus
CATTCTCAGTAAACACACTCCATTAGAAAAGAATTTTTGCTTTTGTGGTAATTGTGTGAGTAAAGATTTGGCAAACACTGCATATCAATTATTGTCGAGCAAAAAAATGAAAATTGACATTGTTTCTTATATAGTTATTAGATAGGCAGTACATTGAAAAAATTAATAGTAAAATTACTGAACTATTGATAAATTGGGCCTTTTTAATACCAATATTCTCAGGATTATTTTGCTTAAGATAAATTTCTTGATAGATTTATGTCATGGAATCACAGAATCTTAGAAATAGAAGCAACTTCATAAACCCTCTAATCAAACCCCTCAATTTTAGCTTGAGAAAGAGTTAACAAAAGAATAAAGTAATGGCTTATTGTATTTTCTTTTTTTAATTAAAAAAATAAATTTGTAATTTTAGAATAGATAATAGATTTGCAAAAAGTTGCAAATACAGTACAGAGAGTTCCTATATACCCAAACACAGTTCTTCTATTATTAACATTTTAAGTTAGTATACTACATTTGCACAATTAATGAACCAATGTTAATATATTATTATTTATTAAAGTCAATACTTTATTCAGATTTCCTTAGTTTTTATCTAATGTATTTTTTCTGTTCCAGGATGCTATCCAGAACACCATGTTACATTTAGATATTGTGTCTCCTTAGGCTCCTCTTGCCTGTGCCAGTTTCTCAGACTTTCCTTGTTTTTGATTACCCTCATGGTTTTGAAGAATACTAGTTAGATGTTCTGTAGACTGCCCCTCAGTTGGTATTTGTCTGATATTTTTCTTATGGTTAAGCTAGGGTTATGAGTTTTGGGGAAGACATTCACATAGATAAATTGCCACATCAAGTCAAGAATACGTACTATAAATATGACTTAACACTACTGATGCTGACCTCAGTCACCTGGCTCAGGTAGTGCTTGTCAGGTTTCTCCACTGTAGTTACTCTTTTTCCGCATTCCATACTGTTCTCTTTATAGGAAAGTCACTATGTGCAGCCCACACTTAAGGAGTGCATGTCTACACAGATTATTTGCAATTCTTCTGCATGGGAAATTTGTCTTTTTTCTCCCAGTTGTTTTTTAATTCAGTCACTTATTTTTATCATTATGTACTCATGGATATTTATCTTATACTTTGAGATATAATTTAATACTTTATTTATTTTATTGGTTAAATTGTTCCAGCTTTGACTGTGGGGAGCTCTTTCAGTTGACTCCTGTGTTCTTTTGATATAATTCCATCCTTGTGGGTTGTTTGTTTGTTTGTTTGTTTCAGCATTTTCTAACATTCTTGAACTACAAACTGTTCCAGGCTCATCTTGCATATTTCCTGCCCCAGTCCTAGAATCATCCATTTCTCCAAGCAGTCTTGATTCCTTTTACTGGAGAATGGTATTAGAAACCAAGATCTGGGGGCCAGTTTTGCTTATTGTTACTTAAGTGTTGTTGTTTCTAGGCATTTTCAGCTGGCAGAACAATGAAATATATAAACATGAGTTCATACTGATGTCTCCAACTCTAGTGTATTACCTCATGGATCATCCTAGATGTCTCCCCGTGCTTATCTGTAACCTCCCACTCCACCAATGAGATACATAGCTTCTACCATCTGCCATCCTTTTACTTAATTATTCGATTCCAGGTATATTGGTTTTAGAATTATTAACCTGTATTCCTGGGGGAAACAACTTTATCAACTATAAAATAGTGCTCGGATGCATTTCCTTCTACCTTTAGTCTTACAGATTCCCCTTATTTCCAAGTTACATAAGTAGGTACCTTTTCTCCCTTAGGTGAAGTTATTTCATGTATTTGTAATAAGTTAAATTCTTCTGTCACAGTCCGCAATCCATCCTGTGATCCTCTGACCTTTAAATAATTTCTTTTTAATTTGCATATGATATGGTCCACTCTTTGTACTGTAAAATTCTATGTGTTTTCACAAATACATTGTATCATATTTCCACCATTACAGTATCATACAGAATAGTTTCATTGCCCTAAAAAATGCCCTGTGCTTCACCTATTCTGTCCTCCCCCAACCTACCTGTTCCTGAACCCCTAAAAACCAGTGATCTATTTACCATCTCTATAGTTTTGCCTTTTTCAGAATGTCATACAAATGGAATGATTATAGACTGGCTTTTTCAGACTGACTTCTTTCGCTTAGCAATATACATTGAAGATTCATCCATATCTTTTCATAGTTTGATAGCTTATTCCTTTTTATTGCTGAATGGTATTCCATTGTATGGATATACCAGTTTTTTTCTCCATTCACTATTGAAGAATATCTTGGCTATTTCAAGTTTTTGAGGATTATAAATAAGGCTGCTATAAACCTTCTTGTGCAGTCCAGTGTATGTTGGAGAGAAAGGGGGTATTCTTCTGCATTTAGCCACTCAAGATCTCAGGTTGATAAAGAACCTGTCATCTTCAATGCATAGTTCTCACATTTTCCTTGGTTATTAACATCCAAAGGGCAATGAGAAAGAGAGAGAAAGTAGAAGATCGTGCCATAGATTTTATGGGCAAGGCATAGATGTTGTGTAGGCATCAATTCTTCCCATATTCCTTTGATCAAATGGCCCTATTAACTGTGAGGGATGCTAACCCATATGCCCAGAAAGAAAAGTAAATGGTGAATACATAACATTGTCTTTGCTTTAGTACCCCCATTTAGTCATCAAATATTTGTTTTACTCTTCCTCCTGTACTTAAAACACACTTAACACCCTTCCCAAGCCACTCTATCAAAAATCCCATCCAATTACTACATCCACTCAAAATCTAGGACCTTAGACTGGTGTGGCTGTCTGAATATGGCACTTCCTGGTATGGTGACTTTTGACTCTAAAGACACCATATAGCAGTGGTGGAGCAGAGGCAGGGGGGCAGGAAGAGGAGAATAACCACAACACACAGTTGCATTCTGAAAACAAGAATGGAAGACACAGCAGTCACCAGTGCAGAGCAGTGCAGGAATCCTCGCTGTGGGCCTGGCATTATGAAGTTTCTCAGGTCTCTCATTTGACCCTGATTAAACTTAATTCTGTTCTCTGGTAGGAACTTAGGAACACCATGGCTCCTGAATCCATTCTCTAGAGGATTTTCCTATTTTTTCTTTTTCTCTTCCTTGGCCATATATGAAAGGGACATTTGGTATGCTCTTATTGGAAGCTATAGAGCTCTCCGCGTGTAGAATATTGAAGGCTCAAGGATTTTTTAAGTCACAAAGAGTCAAAGACTTTCTGAGTTCATGCTCTTGGTTTCTTTGGCAATAAAATTCTCTTAAAACTTAGTAGGCTTCTGAGTTATTTTCTACAATCCCTTCCACATGCCAATAACCTCACAACTAATTCTTTACTAGATATGATTCTCAGACTTACTTTATTTCTTAGCCTCCCCTCTATCCTTCCCCAATCCTATCTCTCTCAACTAAATGGTGTGTATTTTAAGGCTATTAATCTTGAGAGAGAAGATCATAGTCTTAATTTTATTTTTCTGTGGGACTGGGTTTTAATGGTTTCTTTGGCTCAAAGTCTGTTATATTCTTAAGTTTAAATTGAGATATAAAAGCAGTTGGCTTTTCCAACTTTGCCCAAATTTCTAGGCCAATTTCCATAGGCCAGTTCTCTTCTATGTATCTCTTTTTCTTTTACTGCCACACAAACTCAGCTAAGATCACCAACACACACTAATCCTCCCATCCAACCAGTTTCTCCAGAATGGCCTCTTCAGTAGGCCCTGGTCTGTCTTCCACATTACTGCAGTTCTCTCAAACGTCTGCCACAATATAACATTGATTGCCATCCTTCTGGCATCTGATATTAGTTTCCTTGCTAATGCCATATATTTTAGGTTTGTGTTACAGCAGCATACTAAATCAAAGGTATTGATTTCTATATCAGGCAGGATGGTTAACTGCTTTTGGTTCCCAAGAAGAATCCCAACATAAAAATCTCAGTGATTTAACACATTAAAAGTATGTGATTTAACACATTAAAAGTATATTAATTGCTATAGTAACTTTCCAAAAAAAGTATTCAGGGGGATCTGTTCCACATATCCACTTAGAGAACCAGATTGATGGATGCAGCTCCATCTTCAACATGTGGCTCACAA
>NW_011888883.1:2578677-2581209 GCF_000151845.1 Pteropus vampyrus
TGACTTTTGACTCTAAAGACACCATATAGCAGTGGTGGAGCAGAGGCAGGGGGGCAGGAAGAGGAGAATAACCACAACACACAGTTGCATTCTGAAAACAAGAATGGAAGACACAGCAGTCACCAGTGCAGAGCAGTGCAGGAATCCTCGCTGTGGGCCTGGCATTATGAAGTTTCTCAGGTCTCTCATTTGACCCTGATTAAACTTAATTCTGTTCTCTGGTAGGAACTTAGGAACACCATGGCTCCTGAATCCATTCTCTAGAGGATTTTCCTATTTTTTCTTTTTCTCTTCCTTGGCCATATATGAAAGGGACATTTGGTATGCTCTTATTGGAAGCTATAGAGCTCTCCGCGTGTAGAATATTGAAGGCTCAAGGATTTTTTAAGTCACAAAGAGTCAAAGACTTTCTGAGTTCATGCTCTTGGTTTCTTTGGCAATAAAATTCTCTTAAAACTTAGTAGGCTTCTGAGTTATTTTCTACAATCCCTTCCACATGCCAATAACCTCACAACTAATTCTTTACTAGATATGATTCTCAGACTTACTTTATTTCTTAGCCTCCCCTCTATCCTTCCCCAATCCTATCTCTCTCAACTAAATGGTGTGTATTTTAAGGCTATTAATCTTGAGAGAGAAGATCATAGTCTTAATTTTATTTTTCTGTGGGACTGGGTTTTAATGGTTTCTTTGGCTCAAAGTCTGTTATATTCTTAAGTTTAAATTGAGATATAAAAGCAGTTGGCTTTTCCAACTTTGCCCAAATTTCTAGGCCAATTTCCATAGGCCAGTTCTCTTCTATGTATCTCTTTTTCTTTTACTGCCACACAAACTCAGCTAAGATCACCAACACACACTAATCCTCCCATCCAACCAGTTTCTCCAGAATGGCCTCTTCAGTAGGCCCTGGTCTGTCTTCCACATTACTGCAGTTCTCTCAAACGTCTGCCACAATATAACATTGATTGCCATCCTTCTGGCATCTGATATTAGTTTCCTTGCTAATGCCATATATTTTAGGTTTGTGTTACAGCAGCATACTAAATCAAAGGTATTGATTTCTATATCAGGCAGGATGGTTAACTGCTTTTGGTTCCCAAGAAGAATCCCAACATAAAAATCTCAGTGATTTAACACATTAAAAGTATGTGATTTAACACATTAAAAGTATATTAATTGCTATAGTAACTTTCCAAAAAAAGTATTCAGGGGGATCTGTTCCACATATCCACTTAGAGAACCAGATTGATGGATGCAGCTCCATCTTCAACATGTGGCTCACAATGTCATCTTGAACATCAACATCTAGGAAACAGAAGGGAGGAGATACCCTATTGCTTCTGCCTGCATTCACTAGCCAGAACTCAATCACGTAATCTTAATTGAAAGGCAGGGTAAGAAATGTGATCTAGCTCTGGGTGTATATGTCCAAGAGAAATAGCTTTGATTAACATAGAGCATTGATTCAGTCATAATTTCCTTGAATTTTCTGTCACCTCATCAATAAAAGGGGGCCATTGATAACCTACCTCATAGAGTATTGTGTGTGACTGCTATAATTTAAGCAACATTTGAGTTTTTGGTCCATTTTCTCATATTTGAAAAATAGAGATAATCCTACCTGTCCCCTGCTTTCTCTCTTTCTTGCTTTCTCTCCCCTCCATCCCTTTCTCCTCCCTCCCTTTTTCTTCTTCTCCACCTTTCACCTTTTCTTATTTTAATAACTTCACCCATGCCCTTTAAATTACTGAACTTAGAACTTGATGATCTTTTACTGTGTATTATGTGATCAGTAGCACTAGATGATAACTGATTATAACTCAGTATTTAAATTTGTTTTCTGCCACTCTCTTGGTGTCTGTCTCTCTTCCTTTAGTTATACTTAATCCAAAAATCTTGTTAATTTCCATAAAACTAACTAGGCTGCATGTGCTCATTGCAGCTTTCTGATTTATGGACACTAAGATGCCGGTCTTGTCTTAGATCCTTGAATTTTGTCTTCATCAAAAATCATTAGAGTCCTGGAACACAAACTGTCTATAATTGAATTCACAAATATTTCTATTAATTTATAAGCTAAAAACTGAAAGTAATGATCATACGCAGATCATTACTCCAGACGTAAGGTAGCTGTTGGTGATAGTTTGCAAAAAATTACTCTCTTCTCCCAGGATAGGTACCAACATGTCAAGCTCCTTAAACTAAATATATCATGATAATCAGTGTTTTTAAAAATACTGAATGCTGCATAATGAAGACTCAGACACATTGGAAAGTCTCAGCAATACTTCACTCTAATTGTCACACAACTGAAAGCCTGGAATCCCCCAACAGCTGGAAGCTGCTGCCATGGAAACCTTAATGTTCCATCATCTGAGAGATTAAAAATTGAGACTACTAATGGACTCGACAGTAGTTTGCATGTTTCATTAGTAAAAAATGCCATTATTCTAGGGCTCAGAAGAATTGGATTTTGAGTGATGTTTTTTATTTTCTATTAAAATGGTCCAGGCTTAATTTGGACAGTATAAC
>NW_011888883.1:2581761-2593751 GCF_000151845.1 Pteropus vampyrus
ATGTAATCAATTACTTGCAGGAATTACATCTTTAGATAACTGAACATTTATATTTGTAAAATAGAGCCAATTCCTGCAAGTTTAGAAAAACATCATTATAAATGGTTCTGTTAGATCATATGATACATCATATCACTTATATAGCTCTTAATACCATTATGCCAATTTTATTCCTATGATACATCATATGACTTATTTAGCTCTTAATACCATTATGCCAATTTTATTCCTATCTCTTGATACCAGATTCATAATGGGGTTCTACTGAATCATGAGGTCCTTAGAGAACTGTTGTAAAAACAGATGCAAATATTAAGGCTCTCTATTTTTCCTAAGAAACGGCAAAGTTTTTAGCCCAGTTTCTCATTAAAGTCTGCATCCTCTCCGAATAGATCGCTAGGGTACCATTTAGTGCATCAAAACATTAATCTGCTAAATGGTGCCTGAGAGGTTAATGCAGCCTCCGAAAATGACTGACCTGCTCCCAGAGGCCTGTCCTGGGAGAACGGGTTCTCTAAGTCAGACATGGGGACTTCCCTTGGAGAACCAGTTAGAGGAGTGACATAAAGTCTGGGAGGCCCACACATGGACTCTGCTTGTATATGACACCTTTGGGATCTGAGTCTAAAGGTTGCCTCATTTCCTAAAAATAAAAGAGGTCTAGATGATTCGCAGTGTCCTCTTTTAACCAACTGAAACTTTGCTAAATGGAACTTATTGCGGACAGAGGTGCTCTGAACACTAAATTGTGATGATAGTTTCATGTATTTGAAATTCTTTATCTTTACCCAATCCTCAGACAGGAGAGAATTGACTCAAAAGCCCAGTCACATTCTAATTTCCACAGGTGTTGATGTTAAGTACAAATCAAAGGAAATGAGGTCTAGAGAGACTGAAAGGTATACGAGGTTTATAATAATTATAGTGACTATTTACTGAACACTTACTAGGTACCAGGCACTACATTGAACGCTTTATATATATGAACTATTTGAATACCAACCATTGCTCTGTAATGTAGAAATTACTTCTATTTTCCAAATGAGGAAATTGAGGCTTTGAAAAAGATTGTTGAATAATTTATGAGGAGTTATAAATCTGGTAAGTACTTCAGTGACTAATAATAGAGACCTTCAATCCATTGATTCCATTGCTTTTTTACTTTCTATCACCTACCTCTCTCTATCCTTACTTCTCTCCTAAGATTCTAGGCTCCTTTTTTTTCTTTAAATCACTGTCTTACAAAAGCCTCTTGCCTCAATTCCAGTGTATTCGCCCAGGGAAACTCCAACTCTGGTTAAACACAACTTTCTGCGAGCTGTAAGGCTATATTTGAGCAGCTATCCATCATCCTATGCATTCGGTTCTTATATATTTTATATGTGCAGGTGTGTGCATGCATGTGTGTATATAAATTGATCGATTTTACTCTAATATATAAAGAGAATTTCTCAACTTGTTCCCCCTCTAGCTCTGCATTGCAGCCACCAGACACTAAGCCGCCGTTGTCTCTTGCCTAAACTGCCATAGCAGCCTTTAAGTAATCCCTTTACTTCCACTGTTTTCCTTACACTATTCTCTGAACACTAGTTGGAAAAATCTTTTAAAATATTATTCAGATCATGTTCTCCATTTGCTTCAAGTCCTCCAATAATTTGCCATTGAATATTGAATAAAACCTAAGGCCCAACATGATCAAGCCTCTATGTGCTTTTTTTTTTCTCTTCCTCCCCCGCCCCCCCAAGCTTTATTGAAATATAATAGACAATTAGTTACTTGTATTTACATTGTACAATTCAATGAGTTTTTTTTTTCAGTTATAGTAGGCATACACTAATATATTGTTTTCGGTTGTACAGCATAGTGACTAGAGATCTATATAACTCACAAAGTGATCACCCCACTAAATCTAGTACTCCTCTTTCCCTTACATATTTATTACAACATTATTAACTATTTTCCTTATGCTATACTTTATATCTCCATGTCTATTTTGTTACTATCCATTTGCTCATGATACCCTAGCTCACTGGCCCTCTCTTTGTTCCCCGAACACTTCGAGCTTGCTCTTGCCTCAGGGCCTTTGCAGTTGCTGTTTCCTTACCTGGCAGGCTCTTTCGCCAGACCATCCCATACCTGGCTCCTTCTGGTCACTCAAGTCTCAGCTCCGATCTCACCCCTGGGAAGCCTTCCCTGGATACTCAGTTTAAGGGGCTTTTCATGTGATAAAGAGGGCAAAGAACTCCGCAAGGTGGCACAGAGTGCT
Source organism: Pteropus vampyrus (assembly GCF_000151845.1). NCBI lineage: Eukaryota > Metazoa > Chordata > Mammalia > Chiroptera > Pteropodidae > Pteropus > Pteropus vampyrus. The sequence goes on from NW_011888883.1 coordinate 2,584,028, forward strand.
AGTGGCTGAGTTGAGGCCAAATGAGGTTTTCTAACTCCTGTTCCTATGTTCTACCCATTACCTGGTGTTGTCTCCAAACTTTTTTCTTTTTTGGTAACAGATAACCTGGTCTATATCTTTCAAATTATCTCATTGATCGGGGATTATAAAATTCCAGTAGCATAAGGGCAGAATTTCCTTCCGCAGCTTTTTGGTGTTGTATCCTGTGCTGTTAACTGGGCCCTGGAGCTCAGGCCTGCTCTCAACTGGCTCCCTACTCCACTGACAGGCAGGCGGCTTTGGTGGCCAGCTGTACAAACATGCGTGAATAATGTTCCTGGTGCTGTGTGGAGGAAAAGCTTCACGCCCTACTGATGTATCTGCATTTTTTTATGTTCACAAAGTCAACTGTTATATCAGAATGACCAGTTATGCACTCTATGTGTACCTAATCAAAAATGAATGCTGCCTTTTATTGAAGGTCTTCTCTGTGCTGGGTTATTTTACATATTTTATTCCTAAGGTTCAGAGAAATGAAAAAACATTTAAGCGTTTGTATGAGTGATGTCAGAACCTATATTCCTTTTAGAACATCATGTTGCCTTTAAAGTAGTCTATGTATTTGATGACCTACCCTTTAGGTATAATTTGAAATGAATGCTTTCTGTTACTCTGTTCTACCTTTTTCCCAGTCTTAGCATCTTTGACATAATTACCCCCAAGGCTTTTACCTGTTTCTTGTCTTGCCAATGTGTAAACCTCAAAAAAGTATTATTCAATATGACCCACTCAAAAGTATTAAGTGGTTGAGGAAAAAGGTGGCAGGTTTTTATTTCATTATGGAGATGAAACTTAGTTATATTGAGGAGGGACTCTGACAAGAGAGTGGAGGAAATTTAATGATCTCACCATAAAGTCCCTCAAATAAATTTGTCCCCACTAAATTAATGGCCACTAACTTCTACTTATGTGCTGACTAAATCTTTTTCAGCTATGTACCCATGTCCTTGTCTGAATCCTATTATATCTACATCTGATTCTGGAACAGTATTTCTCATGTGAAAGTAACTAGCCCAATTACAGATTAACTCTGTATCTTACTTTCATTAACATAGATTCTAACCAGTAGAACTAGCTGCTTCAGACCCAATATCGGGAAATGATTTTGCTAATGTGTGTCTAGTAGCTATTAAACATCTGAATGAATGTTCTTCTCACATTAGTTCTCAGTGCCTTTCGAATACAAAAAAATATTTAATAACCAGATAGGAAAAGTTTGTGACTTTTTTTCTTTTCTGATTGCATAATGAGGTTGTGCTGCTTTGCCACTTAGTCATGCTTCCCAAAGGCTGCTTTCTGTGTCTTCTGGACAATAGTCATTATCCATTATCATTTTCTTGGCATGGCTTTTATTTGCCAGAAAAGCTATTCAAAAGCTTCCACACCCTCCTTGGTGACCCAGATAGGTAGAAGAATATCGACATCTCTGCAGTGCTCATTACCAAGACAGCAATCTAGCAGCATTGATTAGCAGGACAGACAGAGTGGCATTTTAAAATTCTATTCCAAAAGTTAGAATCCTTCATTTTAAAACACCTTTTAAATACTTTTTAAAAATCATCTGTAGAAACTTTTAATAGATTCTGTAATGGAGTTTGTGCCAGGATAAACATGAAACTCAGCTAAAACAAAATCAACTATCAAAGCAACAAAAAGTGGGCAGGAAAGAGAACATTTACATTTTTATCCTCCAACTTGAAGTTAAATTAAATTATCTTCATGAACCTTCAAATTTTATTTGATAATAGATCTGAGTATATTTTATTTTCTGTGCTATTTACTTATTGTCTCCCAGCTCTGTACCTGCCCTTCTCTGCTCTCCTCTGTACCGCTGGGGCTGGTAGTCTCCAAACTACATTTCCCAGGCTCCTTTGACAGCTGCCTTCCTATCAGGTCATGCCAATGGGAGGCACTGGTGGAAGACCAGAAGGCAGAAGGAAAAGAGATTTCTGTCTCTTGCACCAACTCCATGTCAGGAACCAGCAGTTGCTGATAGTTTCTGGGGGTGGGAGAAGGATGAACATGGGTTCCCCAACAGCATATCTTTCTAGATTGTCCTGTACCTTTTTAGTAGTTCCAGCCCTGGTCACATTGCTTTTGAACTTTAAAGATTCAATGGTCTTACAATTTGTCTTTAATTATCATCCAATGGGACTTTTATTTAAACATTTGGATTAGAAAATAATAACAGTCATAAATGATAATAAAAATGGCTAAGGCTTATCATTTACTATGTGTTGTTCTCATCCTTTCACATCTTATTTAATCCCCACAATAACTCTATGAAAACATACTATTTTTATCCTCTTTGATCTTGAGAAAAATGAGGCACAAATTGATCAAGTAGTTTGTCAACATTCACCACTGCCCTGTGGAGAAAACTAGGATTTGACCCAGGGTTACCTGATTCTGTAGCTTGAGTTCTTAATCATTGCAGAATATTGCCTCCAGTTTCTCTGTGTTCTAACTGAATGTACTTCTATTTTGTAGACCATGAAGTCTTTGTTTGAACTATAGTCTTTAATGAAAGGTTTTGCAAATGTACTCTCTGAGCTCACTTCCTGAGTTGTATAATTCTAGTAGTGTAAAGAATGTAAACTCTTGTCACTTGTATATTATGTGCTCTATGAGGCCAGAAATGATTTCTTGCCATGTTCATCACTATATTCCCAGCACCTAGCATAGTTTCTGTCACATTTGAAACTCTAATAATATGTTTATACACTAAATGTAATATGTTTATTTAATAAATATTTATACAATAAATAATAAATCATAATATAAATAAATTGGACATGCAATATACAATATATCAACGAATCGAAGCCTGCATGGCTTTGGAAAGGGTTAATATTACACAGCCAGTTAACTCTTTTTATTGCTAATACTTCCACTTGGAAAGACATCTAGCTAACAGGCAAAGGGTTTTGAGTTCTTTTTCTCAGCCAGAATACAACACAATCTAAATTCAGAAGGATACATTTTAATAAAATACATTTTAACAAAATGTATTTTATTAAAATACATTTTAATAAAATACATTTTAACAAAAATACAGTCCAGGAATATCAGGGATGAAAAGTAGGAAAGTATGTTATGGTCAAGGACTATATTTAATGATTTCTCATAAGTCTGTAAGAGGTATATAAACAAATTAAGGAGATGAAATAATGCTAAGATGTAAAAGAAGAAATGGCAGATCCCTAAGGGAGAAGAGACATTAAAGAGCAAACTTAACCCCTATCTATTTCCTTTGGAAGGAGAGTGTAGAACTTTGAGAAGGTGGATAAATGAACACTTCACATGTTAGGTTCAGTGATATCATGAAAGGAGATATAAAATACCTTTAAGGAGTCAGGCACTGACACTACCTCAGGAGGGAGAGAGATAAGAATGGGGTAGAGGCAGGACTCCTGTGGACTGGCCATATCAGGTCAAGGATTCAGACTCTGTTCTGAGGACTTTGCTAAAAAAAGAGGCATGTGTAGGTCCTGAGTAAGGAAAGTTCGTGCAGTAGACTTATGTAAGAAAAGTGGATACTATTATTTGATCTGTGGCTGAAAGTGGAGGGAATGTGGAGGGAATGTTTAAGATTACTGTAAGAAGAACATGACTCCATTAAGATTACAATCCAACTTCATAAAATTGGAAGAAGTAGCATATTGAAATTGGGTCAGTGGGATCAGTCTACCCTGATAGATACAGGCAAAAAAAAAAAAAAAATGTGCGGGAAAGGAAAAAACAATAGTAAAACCATAAAAGTCGGTCTGCTATTTATTATACCAGTCTAAATACTCTCAGCCAAAAAATACTCTTCCCTGGAAAAAATATTTTGTTGGTTTAAGATCTAAAAAAAGTAAAGCAGTAACTTGTGTTTTAACTGTACATATACATATATTAATTAGCTGCTTTTAAAAAAACTTATTCTTCAGTGAACATTGCATTCCACGTATAAGTTACATTAGAGAACTACTGGAAGGCAAGTTGTCCTGAGACATGTACCTCAACCACAATCCTTTGTTTCAAGAGTAAGAATCATTGCAGCTCCCTTCTGCCATAGTTTGTATCTTCACACATTCTTGTATTTAAACTGTAGGTTTCAAGTAATAGTTGTAAGTATTACTGAAAAAGAACTTGAGTTACTTAAATTCTGTAATTTTATGTAACCACTTGGAATTTTCATTTGTGTTTAAAATTTTTTAAATTGAAGAAGTAAAGTTCAAAAACAAACTGTTACCGATTCATGCCTGAGACAAACCATCAAAAAGTATCTTGAGTAAACTGAAAACACTGAGAAAGTAATCCATTACTTTCTTCCTTCTTAGTACTGTAGTATTTATTCACTCATTTCTGAGATGATTATGTCTATTAAGGTCAATAAAGAAAAAATTTCATAGTCTGCGTTCCTTTTTAGGCCATTATTTTTATTTGTTCCATGGCATAGTTATTACTGAAGATAATTTTTGTATAGGGGTAAAATAGTCTCTGTCTGTCAGATGTGCTGTCAGAGCAGATCCTCCAAATTGTTATTGCAAGTGAAGTCCATTATACCCCGAGTAAGAGAAACGCTATCAGTCATGTGCATCCTCTGCTTGTTAACTGGCTACCTGATAGAAAAGGAAGAATTGTAGTGTTGGGCTATTTCTTGAACCTTCCTCAATGTCTCATGAACTTCTTAATGATATACTCTCTTAAGACATTTTGGTGAATCTGTTTAGGTTTCCTGTATGATTTATAGGATTTCATTCAGAATGACTTTGTTCAAATGGATATACTGTATGTTAGCAATACGTTCCTTTTCATTCTTCAGAACCAAGGAGCTAAGGAAAATTTGCTAGGGCTGGGCTATCAGTGCAGAACTTTGAGTTGGACACCTGTTAGAAACTAATCATATACTTGTTCATTTATCTATACTTTCTAATGCTAGGAAGAAAGTACTGAAGTGCAGTAAGGATAATGTTTTGCTTTACTCAAGTAACAATTGACATAGTAACAATAAGCTTCATATTTACCTTCACTTGAGGACTTAAAATTTAGGTAAAAGTTCTCCAATTTTATTGTGGAATAAAGCAAGGTTAATAAAAATGAATTTGTCACATACAGCTTTTTCAGAAAACTAGAAAAATGCAGGTATATCATTATCGGAGTGTAATAAGTATGATGGGAATAAAGAGGTTTAATATAGGAATTAGGGCTTCCAGGAATATGGAAGAGCTGGGCAGTTTCTTCTGGTCACCTGGCCATGTTGGCTCCTCCTTGTATACTGGTGACAACCAGCCAAATCAACAGTGGGTTCTGTGGTAAGTGATTCAAATATGTCAAGACAGCAGACTTGGTGCTATTACAGCTGTCTCAACAGAAAGAAAGCGACCTGACCAGGCTATCAGAATAATCTGGCCAACACCCTCCTCCCTGGATACTGTTTGGGTGGGCATTGCCAAGATCTGACTGTGATCCTGCTTTTTCAAGCTTTCATGGCTGATACCTCTTCTAAGAAACACTATGTTTCTTTTAATATGCAATCTTTAATCAGACAACCATTCTGTTGATTCTGGATTTTTACCCCCACTAATCTGTCTGAATCTGGGTCATTTTATATTGATTTTATAATTTCACCCTCAGAGGGCAATCTTATAATTATTATTTTCTGGCAATTTATTATTACATACCAACTATAGAGACCATAGAGAAGTTCACCAATCAACTAAGGATTTTATCAATCTTCTTTTTAGTGTATTTACTTCTGAATTTATAGAAAAGTATGAAGACTCAAAAAGGGTTTAGAGGAAAACCATGAAGATGATTAATGAATTTGAGAATGACTCATGTGGAAAGATCAGAAGTACTGGAAGAAAGAAACTGAAGGTGAACTTAATGATGGTATCCAAAAATACTGGATTGTTAAACATAAGAAACCAAATTATTTTGCAACATGAGGGAGTTAGGCTAGACAGAAAGAACTCCCTTATAGTGAGAAATATAAATGATGAGTAGGCTACCAAAAAAGGATTAGAAATCTGCTCTGCAGTTTAAAAAATGACTGTATTTTCACATTATAGACTGTAGTCCTTTCTAAAGACAGAAATAGACCATATAACATTTCAATTTTTTTTTCAGATCTGAGATTCATAGATTAACTTTGTCAGGAACAGGGTAATGGATCCTTCTACAATTAAGTGAACCAAGAACTTGAGGTAGTAATCCAAGCTTAATTACGAAGAAATTCCTTTTCATGCACTGGTTATTATTTCTTTTGAGCAAAAGAATTCTTTGAGAAACTAATACAACCACAGACCACTACACACACATATGCATGCCGGTATCATATTTTGCATACAATTTCTAGGGATTCGTGGACACCCCACAACCTATACCTAGGGACCCAGGCTGAAAGCCTCTTTCTAAAGGAAATTTATTCTTATCTCAGAAATGGTCAATCCCATTTTTATCTTTATAGAAAGTTTGTTCTGTGATCTTCTTGGTATCATGTATTACTTTCATATCGTAGAAAATATATGACTTGCTACCTCTTTTCTTTCTAATTTTCTTCTGTTTTCCCTCCTAATTTTTTCTCTTCCTCTGTCTCACACATTTTCCTGGTCTTCTCCATTGTTCCTTCCTTTCTATCGAGGTCTATTAGTAGCCCCAGGACTTGAGGTCCTAACTTAAAAAGATTGACATCTTAAAGCCCAGCATCTGATTAAGATTAATGGACCTGTTAAACTAAGACCACTTTAGTCAATTTGTATTACTTGGTCAAACTCCTTAATGTCTCTCACACTTTGTGGTTACTTGTGAAGGAAAAGTTAATTGTAAGCACAAACCGTAGAATCTAGAAATGATTGTTATGTTCCTAAGATTCTTCATTTAGAAAAGTTTGGGAAGCCCCCTCTTTTGTTTGGAGTCTGAGGCACATAGAAAAAACACATTTCTCAAACTTCTCCATATAATTGGAATCAATTTCCCTTTAAAAAAAAAAAAAAAAGGTTTCCATGAGAAGCCAAGGGGAGATTAGGGTCCAACCTTCACTTTATCCCCTACATGTTTGTTGCAACCCTTTCCCGAGTAAAATTGATGGTATGAGGAATAAATGTGCCTCCTTCTGTTACTTTACAGAATTTCCTGTGCTGTATAACCCTTTCTATTTTGCTAGTTTCTCTTCTAGGAGCTGTTATGAAGGAGGCCATTTCCCAGGGAACAGAGGATAGCACATTCATTTAATACTTAATTAGAAATCTGTTCATGGAACTCATCTTTCTCAATCTTGTAGCATTCTAGGGTTTCCAGGCCAAAGACACCATCACTGGGACTCAGATTACAGAAAATCTTGCCATAAAATAAACTCTCTGCAAGTGTGAATATGCACATGTGAGATATATAAGAGAAATTAAATAAGGCCAATAAACATATTTGGAAGATTTTCTCTTACTTTAAACTTAAAAACATCACCAATTGAAGTCAAAGATTTAAATTTTAACTTGAGGTCTTGACCAAGTTTCCGTTTTAAAACATGAGAAATAAACAAACAAAAACCTTTATTTTAAGCAAAGAGTTTGATTTACAGAGGGATCTTTCTCTAAACATGTGCTTACATAATTTTAATCTAAGGATGGCAAAGTCGAGAGGATGCATCCTATTTCTTATTGGCAAAATTCTACATGTTGTGATACCATACTACCTTTTTAAGGTGAACATCAGGTCAGTTGCGGCTTGAGCTATCCCAGTTGTTAAGTATTTTCCATATTATCCTTGCTTACCTATGGATGACACGAATCCCATTGATGACTGTGTCTCCCTTCCTACTTTGGCTCCCAGGGGGTCCAGAATTTATTGTGTGGTTTCCCTTATTCCTGTGCAGAAACCTGAGGCAGGCATTTCTGTGAACTAATTTTCCCAGGCTTTTCTTTTCCCTCCTTTCACTTTGCTCTGATTTTTTTTATCTTTAGGGGGAAAAAAATCTGATTATGCTACATGTATTTCCATAAGCTACCTCAGATCTGTTTGTACTAAGGCAAAGCATTAAATAAAAACAGATAATTTCCTAATGTTATATCTTGAAACTTGAAATTCAGGAAGAAATCAACAGCTTTGAGAACTTGTCAACAAGTTCTATTTCAGAGTTCATCTGCTTTGTCTGATTCAAAGTAAAATGGACCAATCTAAAGCTTCTGTACAGCTCCCCACAATTAAACCCACAGCAGTGACAAGTACTTAAATAAAAAATATTTTCCCAAGTCCAGATTTATGTCACACCTACAAGTATGTTTGGCAGAATATCTATAAGTAATTATACAGAATTTGCAACAAAATCCCATTTTTTTTTTCATTTCTTAGGACTTTAGGTCTGAATGATTTGCAAAATATAGAAGCCATATACCATATGCTAGATCTTAAATATTTACCCATGAATCTTGGTCGTTGAAGATTTCTTTTTGGTAGCACTTAAGTCACCTCATTGCTATTTCTGGTAGAGCTCTCCAGTTTCTAAGAGCCACTGCTATTTTTCCGAAAAGTCTGGACAGTCTTCTGGAGAAAAAACAGTAGGAGCGGCTGAGTAAACAGGGCAGCTACACAGCTATGGGTTGAAAGCTGTGGTGTAGGACACCCCACAGTTTAGGAATGAGTGGGTTTATTTGTTTAAAAGGAACAATTTGAGAGGAGAGGACTTTTACTGAACAAGGTATCCAGGAGTTCTTCCAAGCATAGCACTTTTTCTCTGATGTCTATACTTGGTTACTTATTTATGTGTTTTTCTTGAGTCTGAACAATTTTCAACTTTCGATTTCTCCTCTATAATTTGTGAATTAAAGAAATGACTCTGGACATAATCATTTGACTTTTCTTTGGCAAGTTTCATGGTATCCCAGAAAGAGACAAAGGAAAGGGTGGTGAAGAGAATTGCCCAAGAGGTTGAAATAAGCAAAGAAACTGAGATCCTTGCAGTTGTCCCTGGCCCCTAGCTAATAGAATAGTTTTCACTTCTTGAGAAACCAGCACTTTAAGGATTTCTTGGATTATAGTTAAAGCAATTATAAGTTTGAAGACTGGTTAAACTTTCAAAATAAGCCTTCTGCTAAAAGATGTAATCTTTTCCAGTTTCTTAAATCTTTTGGTAGAATCTCAAAAACACTTTTTCTCATTATGTTCTGTCTTTTCCCTTAAAGAATATATTAAATGAACTGAGTTCTGAAAAATATAAGGTGCCGAATAAGATCACAAAGAGAAGTAACCCAAGACTCTATCCAGATAAGAAAAATGACCTACTATATATCAGGCTCTTCTTCTGACAGGATGTCAAGAGTCTCCAGTTACATGGTGGTCATAAGGTAGCAGAGTGTAGGGAATTAAAGCAATAGCACAGGAATCAGAGAACACTCTTGGTAGACTTGAAGAGTATGACATGATGACTGTATTTGAGAGTTCTGATGTTAGATAGATTGCGGCTGGGCAGTTACTTCAACTCTCTCTCCATTTCCTAATTTGTACACATATCCTAACCTTTAAACAACATAAAAATGTCCTTTAAATAAGATTAAATGAAATACTTTGTGAAAAGCACATGGCCTAGTGCCTGGCACATAGTGATGCTCAACATTTGGTGACTGTTATTATTTATAATTATTAAACTTACTTTTTTTGAGACTGTAAAGTGTCCTTTTCCTGGGCCTGAATTTCAAAACTATAT
>NW_011888883.1:2593961-2604413 GCF_000151845.1 Pteropus vampyrus
GTTTTGGGCTCCCCCAAGGTCCTGGTTGATTTTAATTGTTTATTTATTTATGGCTATGTTAAACATTACCATGGTTCTAAAAATCAGAAATATAAAAAAACTTATACTTTCACCCATTCTTTCCACATTATTTTGACCTAACCACTGTGGATAACTATTTCCATTAATGTTTCTGATTTGTTCTTCTTCTATTTCTTCTTGTACACTTTCTTATTTTCTCTTCTTTCTTAATGAAGATAACATGCTGCAGATAATATTTTTCACTTTGTTTCTTGTACTTAGCAGTGTATCCTGGAAATCACTCCTCATCAGTTCATAGTGGTTGTCCTTATTTTTTATACAGTTGTATAGTACTCCATTGTACGGATATGCCATTGTTTATTCAAATCCTTTCTTATATATGGGTAAGAGCATGTATAGTTTAGTTACAAATTGCCAAATTCCTCATCCAAAAGATTTTCTCTAGTTTGCATCCATATCAGTGAAAGAGAATGCCTATTTCTTCAGAGCCTGGCCAACAGGATATGTCATACTTCTAGAGTTTCTCTAATCTGATAGGTGAAAAATAGTAACTCAATGTTGCTTTAATTTACATTTAATTACAAGTGAGTTTAAGCATCTTTACATGTGTTTAAGGGCCATTTGTATATATATTTTTTCCTTTGGTCTATTTATCTATTTGTATGCCAGTACCACAATATTTAAATCATAGAGGCTTTACAATATAGTGTGTTTTAGGTAGGGCTAGGCTCCCTTCACAGTTTTTTCTTCATTGTTTTCCTGATTATTCTTGCATATTTGTTTTCCATATAAACGTTAGTATTAACTTATATAACTCCATAAAAAAAGTTCATTGATATTTTATTGGGATTGGCTATTTTTCAATAAATAGGAGAGCTGACATCTTTATAATGTTGAGTAATTCTACTCAAGAATAGGGGAGGCCTCAGAATTTGTTCAGGTCTACTTTTGCACCTATCAGGAGAGTGTCATTAATATTATAATCCAAAGAAGAGACTAATAATGAAAGGTTCAGCACTCAAGGGGTCACTGGGTGTTACCTTCAAACATGATATGCTGGTGATTGCCTGCTCCTTGTTATCCATTCAACTAATGTTTACTGAACATGCACCTACCAGATGGTAGGCTCTAAGCTAGGTCCTGTGGATACGAAAGTAAAACACCTTGTCCCTGCTTGAGAGGTGCTCACAATCTAGTGGGGAAAACAGGTTATTAAATTGACAGTAGCAGTTACTCTTCCTTTTTAAGGACAATCCAGTCTTTTCACTGAGGGGAAAAACTAGAATTAATGTCTGTGAGACATCAAGGAGAATGTTGAAATTTGTTGTATAAAATCTGGCTGGAAATTGTTTCTCAATGTCATTTATATATTCAATAACGTTTGCATACAACTCTGTCTTAGAAAATAATTTAAAAGTCTAACTGTAAAGTGTTAAAGCCCTTCTTGTTTATGCATGTATATCTAGTGAGATATTGAGTGAAATATTGTAATTAGTTGATTACAACAGCAGCTGATAAGCAGCAAGCTTCTCTTCTCAAATCACTTTACTTTCTGATGGTCATTAATAATTTGCCTAAAAAAGAAATAAGTCCTTAAAGACTTTTTATTACTCTTCCCCAATTTTTCTGTTAGGTCTTGGAATTTAACATGTGACTAGCACGTTTTTTGGAGGGGAGGAGGAAGGTCGGGTGTCATGTTTACATATGTTTAACAAAATATAGTTGCTGCCTAAGTTGAGTTAATAATCATTTTAAAAGTTATTTTTACTGTGATTCCTTCAAGCTTAATTCACATCTAATTTTGATATCATGAAGAATCAAGCAGGATCTTGAGTTTGATCCTGTGGGAAATTAACTTTTTCAGGATTGTTAATGTTTCTAGAAAAAAATAGTTTACTTTCTGGACTGTTCTTTAGCCGTATGTCTAGTATAAAATTCCCAGTTTTGTATTCTCTCATTAGAAAATAATTCTAGGTTTCAAAATGGAACTAGGATAATATAAGATGCCAAAGTGTGCTTCTGATTGCAGAAATAGAGGTAGCGATTGCTGATACTAGGGAAAGGGAAAGGATTGGGAAGAAAAGGGAAGGAATCCTAGTCTTTTTGATTCTTTCTCATGTAAGCGTGAAAGTAAAAGGAGACTTGTTGGCTATAGCTTTTCAAAAAGCAAAGACTGTTTCTTCAGGGAGCCTAACAGGCCAAGAGAGAAAGTGATGGAATGCTGTCTTAGAAGCCTTTCAGAATGAGAAGCAGGCAGATATTATTCAAATATAAGCTGGAAGTGACCTTACATTGAACTTGCTCAAGAGTAATTACTAATAGGTTAATAGGTTCTCTCTCTCTCTCTCTCTCTCTCTCTCTCTCTCTCTCTCTCTCTCTCTCTCTCTCTCTCTCTGTTTTCTTGTTAATTTTATCCCTCCTCTTTTCTGCACAGCACCGTAGTCATTCAGTTAAATCCATTTATTCTCAATCCTCTGTACCCATCCCCACCCAAGTCCTCAACTCCTTCCTCCACCCTCACTTGCACTTTTCCTCTTTTATCTTCATTCTAAAGTGGTGCTTTAAGAGAATTATATAGTAGTCTCTAAGGCATTGTGGTTAATCACTATCCTCAACAATCTTCAAAGCTGTTCTTTTTAATTCTTATCCCCATGTACCTAAGAACATGTTACATCCAAGGTTGCCTGAAATCTCTGGTCAGATCAATTAATCACACCAGTCTGCCCTCCAATTATTCTTTCAAGCAACAGTATTTATTCCAAAATAATAGCTAACACATATAATGACACAATTTATAATCAGAAAATTTCAAAAACATAGGAAAGTGATGCTACTGTGCCAAAGGATCCTTAAATACTGACTGATGAGCTAGGAAATATGAAATGTGTAATGAAAAATGAATTTTCTCGTTTAGGCTTATAATTATATAAGATTAAAACATCTTTGATATTTTTGTTTCTTTCCAATAGTCTTGTTTCATTAGAGTGTTTGACAAAGTGCCAATAGGAGCTGGAGGCATGCCACAGTAGCTTCCCAGTAGGAACTGCTTCCCCTTCCGTTCCTGCCAGTATAAACATAACATCCCCCACCACTTCATGTGAATCTTCTAGTAAAAAGAATAGGAGCTTCTCGCCACCACTTTTGGGGCCTGTTGGCTGACCCAGCTGTAGTGTTTAAGCCTCAACCCATGTAACCACGTCCATCAGTGCACTTCAGAGATGAATTTCTGCTCCTTAACAGCCTCTCCATACCTGGTTGCTTCTATTTAATTACACACTTAAAATTTGGCAGAATAAGTTATTAAAAGGAGCATTTGCAGATTTACTTGCCACATCACTGCTCTCTTCCCTTCTGTGTTTTAGTTGTGTATTTTTAAAATGCCTTGTAGAGGAGAAGGATTATTTATAAACTGATTAAATGTAATGATTATGTTTAAGATTGCTCCTTCCTCCCTCAAGATTCAGAATTTGGGTTTTATCATATTTTGACTAAAAATAGTACTATGCAGTAATTAGAAGTACATGGAATTTACTGTTTCATTGTCTTCCATGGATTTGGAGATTACTACAAACTTACTCTAATTTAATTATTTTAATTCAGGATCAGCCATGCTCCAACCTGCAACACTGCATGCATACCCACACCAGTTCTAGTCCAGGGGGAGGTGGAAGGGAGAGAGCAGTTAGAAGGCAGGAGGAGAGAGACACCAGTGTGAAACGAACACTTTGTTACTATGAAGAAAGTTACTTCAAAATTTTTTCCTGACCTACTTTCTCTCCTTCTGGGACTCTAATTATATTTGACTGTTTGATATTATCTCATAGTTATGGACATTTTGTTGATTTTAAAACTTTTTTATTTCAGTTTGGGTAATTTTAGTGATTTGTTCTAAAGTTCACTTGCAACCTTCTTTTTGCAATATCCAGACTGCTGTTAAGCCTATACAATAAATTTTGACTTCTGATATTGCATTTCTCAGTTTTAGAATCCATTTGGATGTTTTATAGTTTTTCCATTTTTAATTATACACGATATACATTTTGTAGTGTTTCTACTTTTTATGACACACAATATTCATTTTCTTATAAATTCTTTGACAGTGTGTATTGTCTTAAAGTTCTTATCAACTGATTACATTTTCCTGCTTTCTCACATTTTACATACACACACACACACACACACACATTATATATACATATTCAGATATAATATATGTATGTATGCATATATATATGCATGTACCTATATATACATATATATGTGTGTGTATATATATCTATATCTATCTATCTATCTATCTATATCTATCTATCTATATATAGAGAGAGAAAATTCCAAACATTGTGAATAAAAGAACATTAAGACCTTTTTGATCTTGTTGGTGTTTGAGTTGGGAGAGGTAGACTGCAGTTTCAGATATATTGGGTTCACTTTTGGATGGCCTCAGAATCCAATCACTGTAAAAATACCTAGGACCATATGGTTGCCCTCTGCACACTAGCCCTTTCCCCACTGCCGCTTTGTCAATGTGGGGAAGGTTGGGAAAATAAAGTTGCTGGACTGAGTTCTTCCAGATTCTCAATTCAGCCTACCAGCCCAGTCATTCAAGGAAGGCCTGACTATTTCCCCTCATTCCCACAGTCTCCTCACCTTTAGCAGCTCACCTGGGCCCTGGATCCAGGAATAGAAGCTGCTGCCATTCTCTGCTTACTTGTAATGGGCTCATTTCTCTCTGAAATGTAGTTTATCAAGGTTTCCTTGCCACCACAGTTCTTCACTAGCCCCATAGAAAAGTATGGTTTTTATTTTGTCTGTGTCTTTTCTTGTAGTTACTATGAGAGCAAAGGTCTTTTGTATCCTTCTATATCCTAAATGGAAGCAGAAGTCTAACTTACTTTTTTAATTCAACATTTATATGCACTGGCAAAGGACACAGGACATTAAAGAATATTCATAAAATTCCAGAGAATTTCCACAGCATCAATGGTTTCTGTTACGAAATAGAAAAAAAGATGGACAATGAAGTTTCAGATAAATCATATCTGAAAAGATATGATTTATAATTATATTTTCCAAATGAGATGACAGAGGGAAATATAGTAAAAGGGGGTGAAAAGCATTGGATCATTAAGGATTCCACATCACAAAATCAAAGAATATAAAGAAACCACACTATTGCAGTCACAGTATTTCAGGGCTAGCGGAAAATCTTAGGTGGTCTAGAGTTTAAATTTCTTACTTTACAGATTTACTTGATTTAAGATTTACTTGATAGATTTCATTTGCCTTTTCCAATGCCCTGAGAAGCCTGTGACTAAACATCAGCATTTTTTCATCAGACTTATAATGAAGATCTGTCTTTCCTTTTTTATTCATTACAATAAAAAATCCCAGGAAACATGGATGTTTCATTGAGTTCTAAATTTGAAGTCTCTTTTTGTAAACATCAAACTTAGACCTCAGAACCCAAGGGAATCACACCACTTCTGCATAATGGAAAACAATTTATGGTAAGTGGTGTTGTCATCTTTTGACAAAAAGATAATACCTCAACTTAGTTTATTTGAAGCAAGGCAGGTCTGAAGAACCAAAGATATTTTGGAATGCATATGAACTCTTCCAGATATGTAGGATGTCATAGAAAAATAATTAAAAATAGACCTCAAACCCTTTAATACTGACTCACAGGCCCAATGACTAAAAATTCATGTTTTGAGTATGTAAAAACTAAAATTAGAACTATTGAACTAAATTGAACTAAATTGAACTATTCTTCTACAGTCTAAAGAATGATGTCTCCACTGATTCTTGTTAGGATATGATCCACTGCTTGTTTAGTTTTAAGTGTGAGCTGGGGTTTGTAACCTTGCTTTCTTATGTAGTGTTTCTCAAAAGTTCTAGGAAAAGGTGCTTGAGAGTCACCTTTATGCTCTAACAGAAGATCAATAGTTATTTCTTAAAGGGATTTCATAGTGCCAAACAGCTTAAATAATTCAACCAGAAATAGACAAGGAAGGAAAGAAAAATAGTGTTCCAAAGATAAATACTTTCTTGAGTAAGTTTAGGATGCAAGAGAAAACAAAATTTGGGAGGTGTGCACATCTTTAGGAAGGAAAATAGTGAAGTTTGTGGTTGATAGAAGAGCATGGCCTGTGATTGGTTACATCATCCATGATATGGAGGATTTCTCTCTTCTTTCAGAAGATAATCTGTTTATTGAATATGGCCAATGCCTTCTTTGGAATTTATGGAAATACTGTAAACTAAACATATGCTAACAACTTTCTTAGTCTGTCATAGGAAAGGACCATTTCATTATTGGAAGAGATTTTAAAATAGAGATTAAACTCTGTTAGCTTTACAGTTTCTCCCAATAGAGATGCTTTGGTAAGATTTAGAGATAATTGTGATTGCTACGTCCAACCATCTCTAAGGTTCTTTGAAAATCCTTTGTGATTTGCTAACAAAATGCATTAAATGTAAAAAATTTGACTCATAGACACAGAGAACAGTTTAGTGGTTACCAGAGGGAAAGGGATGAGAAGAGACAGATAAGGGTACAGGGGATCAAATATATGATGAAAGAAGGAGATTCGACTTTGGATGGTGAACACATAATGCAATGTACATATGATGTACTATAGAAATATACACTTGAAACCTATATAATTTTGTTAATGTTACTCCAATATATTTCATTTTAAAAAAAGAAAGATCCCAGGAAAAAATTAAGTAGAGTTATTTAAAAAATGTAAAAATTTTGTTTGTAGGCTGAGTTCTCTTACCCTACTTGTGTTTTGGTTCCTTTTATTTTGTTTTATTCATTTAATATTATTATTATTTTAAATTTAGGAAGATATTATCTTACTTTCCATTCTAGTACTCAATATTCCAGAGAACACTGTCCATAAGGCAGAAATAGAAAATGGGAGGATTTATGATGCTGGATTTGTGCTTCAGTGACTTGAGGTACAAAGGAAGGAAGAGAAATTGTCCCTATTTCTTTCTATCCTTTCCCACCAGTGCCCTCGCTGACCAAACCCAGCCAGAAACCAGATGGTACAAAGACCCTTAAAATGTAACCTACAGAGATCAGTACCCCACCCTCACCTTTCTGGAACAGAGCAGAGTGAGGGAAGGGCAAGGAATGATTGAGAGAAACTAGGTGCAGGATTAGCTCAAAGGCCAAATCATAAGGGGTTCCATCATCAAGTACCAATCTGACACTTGTAGTAACATCATGGAACATTGTTCAGCTGGCATCAGCCAAGAGCTCTTGCTATCCAGTTACTTCATTCCAATATTGTGGGGGATTTATTTTAAATGGGAAGATTTATTTGTAAACAAGGGTTTTCCTTGTAGCTGGGCTAGCACAATTTAAGAAAGGTAATTAAAGATTAGTACTCATCATTGTTTTGCAATATTTAGATTCAATATTTAGATGGTATACAAATTATGTACCATCTGCAATAATAATTTGAGACTATTGCTAGGTATAAAGTAATAATTTATAACCTCAGACAAAAACTTGATTAATATTCTGTGGCAATTTAAAAAAGGATAAAATATTTCTAATTACGTATTCATCTTCAATTATAAGGATGTCAGAGAAAGCAAAAAAAGGAATTTATCAAAATACTCTTTTAATTTACAATATTGTTTTCATTCAACCCAGAAACTAAGATAACCTTTCTCTACTGGCAGAGGATTTTTTGTTCTGCGTCTACCACGTTGTTGATAACCACATTAAAAATGTGTGAGTGTGTGTGTGTGTGTGTGTGTGTGTGTGTGTGTGTGTGTACTCTTTCTAATCATATTAAATTGAAAGACTATCCTAAATGTCCACCTCCATGTAGAGGTCAGCCCTTAATTCTGCAGGTTTCATTTGAAGGTTCTGGTAAAGCTTTACTTTCTTCAGAGCACTGCAGCTGAAAGAGAGCTTTTCCTGACCTTTTATTGACAGTCTTTTTCAAATTATTCATGTGAGAATCATATGCTGCTAAGTATATTGCCTTATATAGCTGTCTTGAATAATTTTAAACTCTTGAAACTGTATTTTAACATTTGGACATCCATACATTTCTTCCCTAAGAAAGTTTTATGCTCATTGAACACCATATCCTTTATATTTTTTCTCAGCCCTTGTACACTGTCTACCACAGAGCTGACCCTCAGTAATCAAGGAGAATACCTGACCATGGTAATTCTCTGAATTTCTAGCTAGAACCCTCTTTCTTATCAGAATTTCTGGGCTTCCAGAATTTCTAGGCTCCCAAATCTAGAAAAGTCTTATTCTCTCTCAAATAATATACATAATGATCTTTTAAAAAAATAATAAAACAGTACTGGAGAAACATGATGGAGAGAGAGAAGTCCCTAGAACTCTCTCCTTGAAACAACAATTTATATATATATTTAGAAGTAAAGTGATTATAAGGCAAATAGAAGCAGAGGAATGCAACCCTTCCTAAGACAGGGCATTATAAGTTTAAATAATAAGAGAATTGCTATAGCAAGATAGTAATGAACGTTCAGCATACATAAGGACAAATTGAGACAACAATGACTGAAAAGGAGAGGACTCAGGGATCCAAATTCACAAAGGGGAATGGAGATAAAGTATGTATAGAAGAAAATGGACGACAGTATATATATATATATATACACATATATATATATGTATATATATATATACAATCCTTTACATATTCATAATGGTAACCATACCATTATGAATGGATGACAGTATATATATATAGATATCTATATATATATATATCTATATATATATCTATATATATATACAATCCTTTACATATTCATAATGGTAACCATACACAGAAGATTCAGAACCTAAGTATAGAGCGTAAAACAAAAAGAACTAGAGGCAAAACCTGCAAAATCCAACCAAAATAAAGAAAACAGAAACACAAGGACAAGGAAGCAATGGAAACACTGAGCTACCAGAAAACAAAAGATAAAATGGCTATAAGAAGATCTCATATTTCAATAATCACCCTAAATGTGAATGGACTAAACTCACCAATAAAAAGGCACAGGGTTGCAGAACGGATCAAAAAACAAAACACAACCTTTTCCTGCCTGCAGGAGACACATCTCAGCTCCAAAGACAAATATAGACTCAAAGTGAAAGGATGGAAGATGATATTTCAAGCAAATGGCATTCAGAGAAATGCGGGAGTAGAGGTACTAATATCAGACGAAATAGACTTCAAAATCAAAAAAGTAAAGAAAGATACTGAAGGACACTTCATAATGATAAAGGGAATCATGCACCAAAAAGACCTAACACTTGTTAATATCTGTGCTCCCAATCAGGGAGCCTCGAAATATTTAGAGCAATTGCTCACAGAACTAAAGGAAGAAACAGACCAAAACACTATCATAGTAGGAGACCTAAATACCCCACTGTTGGATATGGACAGATCATCCAAACAGAAAATCAATATGGAAATAACATCCTTAAGTGACACATTAGAGCAACTGGACACAATTGACATTTACAGAGCCTCCCATCCCAAAACATCTGCTTATACATTCTTCTCTAATGCACATGGAACATTCTCAAGAATCGACCACATTCTTGGGACACAGAGATAGCCTCAACAAATATAAGAGGGTTGAAATCATACCAACCATATTCTCTGGTCATAATGCTTTGGAACTAGAGATCAACTGCAGAAAGAAATCAGGAAGAACCACAAATACATGGAGATTAAACAACATGCTACTGAAAAATAACTGGGTCAGGGAAGAAATAAAAAGAGAGATCAAGAGATATATAGAAACAAATGATAAAGATAGTACAACATATCAAATCTTTTGGGACACGGCAATAGCAGCCATAAGAGGAAAGTTCATATCATTACAGACCTATCTCCAAAAACAAGAACAAGCCCAAATAACCTAATGCTTCATCTTAAAAAACTAGAAAAGGAAGAACAAATGAAGCGTAAAGTCAGCAGAAGGAAATAAATAATCAAAATCAGAGCAGAAATAAATGAAATTGAAAACAAACAAACAAACAATAGAAAAAATAAATGCAACAAAGAGCTGGTTCTTTGAGAAGGTTAATAAAATTGACGACCCCCTGGTTAGACTCATTAAAGAAAAAAGAGAAAGGACACAAACAAAATCAGTGATAAAAGAGGGGAAATTACGACTGACACCGCAGAAATACAAAGGATCATACAAGAATACTATGAAAAAGTATATAACACCAAATTTAATAACCTAGAAGAAATGGACCAGTACTTAGAAAAATACAACCTTCATAGACTGAATCAAGAAGAACTAGAAAATCTAAATAGACCGATCAGCAGTATGGAAATTGAAACAATTATCAAAAACCTACCAAAAAGTAAAAGTCTAGGACCAGATGGCTTCACCAGTGAATTCTACCAAACATTC
>NW_011888883.1:2605484-2606872 GCF_000151845.1 Pteropus vampyrus
AAAAACTAAGAATTGATCTACCATATGATCCAGCAATCCCTCTACTGGGCATTTACCCCAAAGACTTGAAAACTCATATCCGAAAATATATTTGCACACCAGTGTTCATAGCAGCATTATTCACAGTGGCTATGACATGGAAGCAACCAAAGTGTCCTAGGATAGATGACTGACTAAAAAAGCTGTGGTACATATATACAATGGAATATTACTCAGCCATAAGAAGAGATGAAATACTGCCATTTGCGACAACACGGTTGGACCTTGAGATAATCATGCTAAGCGAAATAAGCCAGACTGAAAAAGTTGAAAATCACATGATATCACTTATGTATGGGATATAAACCTAAAAGCAACAAAGGAACAGAACAAACAGAGACTCATGAACATGGACTATAGACTAGAGGTAACCATAGGGTAGGGAGTGTGGGGAGTGGGGAGGTAGACAGGGTAAAGGGAGTCAAATATGTGGTGACAGAAAGAAATCTAACTATGGGAGGTGAACACAGTGTAAAAATATATATGCCTTACTGTTAAAGTGTACAGATGAAACTTGGATTTCACTAACCAATGTCACCATAAAAATTAATTAATTAAAAATAAACAAAACAATAACAACAACAACAACAACAACAATCCATAGTAGGTAAACATGTTTTCAAGGCTATCTGCTGGAGCTGGAGCAGTATTTCCCATAAGAAATTCCCTAACCTCCTTAAATCACTCATCAGTTTCTTGGCAGTTGCCTGTTACTGTCTCAGTACTCTCAGCAGAAAATATCTTTTTGGAAGTTTCCCTGTTGTATCCTAAAAGTTGTGACTACAGGACAATATGGCTCCTGCTAGAAGATTTGATTGAATATCTGTAACGCCTCCTTTATAATATCAGAAGTATAATTTTATATCTGATTTAGTTTAGTTTATGTTCATTTAGTTTATTAGGTTATTATATTAGTCAGGGTTCTCCAGAGAAACAGAACCAATAGGGTGTGTGTGTGTGTGTGTGTGTGTGTGTGTGTGTGTGTGTGTGTGTGTGAAATTTTAAGGAATTCACTTATACAGTTATGGAGGTTGGCAAGTCCAAAATCTGCAGGGTGGGTGGGCTGGCTGTGGACCCAGAGAAGAACCTATGTTGCGGTTTAAATCTGCCATCTGCTGCAGAGTTCCCTCTTGCTTAGGGGAGGTCAGTCTTTCATTCTGAAGCTCAAGCCTTCAACTAATTGGATGAGGTTCACCAATCATCGAGGACAATCTACTTTCTTCAAAGTCCAATGAATTAAATGTAAATCTCATCCAAATCACCCTCTCAGAAATACCCAGAATGATGTGACCCAGCCAAGTGAACACATAAAAGTTGCCATTACATTTTTAAAAATTTTTTATTTTAAC